>NC_139796.1:1208668-1412697 GCF_965231275.1 Zosterops lateralis
CCCCAGTTTCGGGGGTGACATTCCCCAGTTTTGGGTTTAGGTGATACCCAGTTTTGGGTTGAGGGTCCAAATTTTGGGTTGGGGGATTCCCCAATTTTGGGGCTGATGTTCCCCAATTTTAGATTGGAAATCCCCAATTTTGGGGGTGACGTTCCCCAATTTTGGGGTTGGGGATCCCCAATTTCAGGTCAGGGGGTCCCAATTTTGGGCGTCAATCCCCAGTTTTGGGCTGGGGGGAAATCCTCAAATTTGGGTTTGAGGGTCCCCAGTTTTGGGTTGGGGGTGACGCTCCCCAATTTTGGGTTGGGGGATCCCCAATTTTGAGGGTGACGTTCCCCAATTTCGGGTTGGGGGTTCCCCAATTTTGGCTGGGGGTCCCCAATTTTGGGTGGATGAGGTTCCAATATTGAGGGAGAATCCCCAATTTTGGGGGTGACGTTCCCCAATTTGGGGTTTGAGGGTCCCCAGTTTTGGGCAGATAATCCCAAATTTTGGGTTGGGGGATCCCAAATTTTGAGGGTGACGTTCCCCAATTTCGGGTCAGGGGATCCTCAATTTTGGGGGTGAAGTTCCCCAATATCGGGTTGGAGGGATCCCAGATTTTGGGGCTGATGTTCCCCAATTTTAGATTGGAAATCCCCAATTTTGGGTCGAGGGGGGTCCCAATTTTTGGGAGGCAAATCCTCAATTTTGGGTTGGGGGGAAATCCCCAATTTTGGGTCTGGGGATCCCCAATTTTGGGGGTGACACTCCCCAATTTGGGTCTGGGGTCCCCATTAACCCCCATTTCCCCCCCAGACATCAACGAGTGTCTCTGGGAGCCGCCCCCGCTGTGCCCCCCCTTCCAGAGCTGCAACAACACCCCGGGGGGCTTCACCTGCTCCTGCAACTCGGGCTACCGGCCCCGGCAGCCCCCCGGGACCCCCAAAAACGGCTCCGGGACCCCCGAAAATGGGACCGGGATCCCCGAAAATGGGACTGGGACCCCCCCAGGAAATGGGACGGAGCCCCCGATTGTTTGTGAAGGTCAGAGAGACCCCCAGACCCCAAATTTCCTCCCCAAAGAAACCCCAAAATCCCTCCTCAAACTTTTCCTGAACCCACCCCAAAATCCCCCCTGAAATCCCCCCAGAATCTCTCCTGATCTCCCCCGAAGAAACCCCAAAAATTGCCCCAGAGACCCCAAAATCCCCCTCAAAATCCCCCCAAATTCATCCCAAATTCTTCCCAAAAAATCCCCAATTCCCTCCCCAGAGACCCCAAAATCCCCCAAAATGGGACCCAGACCCCAAAATCCCCCCAAAACTTCCCCCTGACCCCTCCCAAAAATCCCCCAAGGGACCCCCCCCAGAGACCCCAAAATCCCCCCAAAAAATCCCCTTTAAAATCCCCCCAAATTTCTCCCAAAAATCCCCAAATTCCTTCCCCAGAGACCCCAAAATCCCCCCAAAGAAACCCCAAAATCCTCCCCAGAGACCCCAAAATTCTGCTCCAAAAAATCCCCGCCTCAAACCTCCCCTGACACCCCCCAAAATCTCCTCCAGAGACCCCAAAATCCCCCCAAAGAAACCCCAAAATCCTCCCCAAAAATCCCCCAAAATTCCCCCTTCAAACCTCCCCTGACCCCCCCAAAAATCCCCCAAAGGACCCCCCAGGGACCCCCAAATCCCCCCAAATTCCTCCCCAAATCCCCCCCAGAGACCCCAAAATCTCCCCTGGGAACCCCCAAATTCCCTCCCCAGTGCTCCCAGTCCCTCCCAGTCCATCCCAGTTTGTTTTCCAGTCCCTTCCAATATTCCCAGTTCCTTCCCAGTCCACCCCAGTTCCCGTTTTCCATTCCCAGTCCCTCCCAGTCCCTCCCAGTGCTCCCAGTTTCTCTCCCAGCCCCTCCCAGTCTCTCCCCCAGTGCTCCCAGTTTGTTTTCCAGTCCCTCCCAGTATTCCCAGTTCCTTCCCAGTCCACCCCAGTTCCCGTTTCCCTTCCCAGTTCCCTCCCAGTCCCTCCCAGTCCCTCCCAGTTCCCCACCCAATTGCTCCCAGTCCATCTCAGTTCCCATTTCCCATTCCCAGTCCCTCCCAGTTTCCCTCCCAGTCCCTCTCAGTCCCCCCCAGTGCCCCCAGTCCATCCCAGTGCTCCCAGTTCCCCCCCTCAATTGCTCCCAGTCCATCCCAGTTCCCATTTTCCATTCCCAGTTCCCCCCAGTTCCCCCCAGTCCCCCCCAGTCCCTCCCAGTCCATCCCAGTCCCCCCCAGTCCCCCCCAGTCCCCCCAGTCCCCCCCAGTCCATCCCAGTCCCCCCCAGTCCCCCCCAGTCCCCCCAGTCCCCCCCAGTCCCTCCCAGTCCCCCCCAGTCCCCCCCAGTCCCCCCAGTCCCCCCCAGTCCCTCCCAGTCCCCCCCAGTCCCCCCCAGTCCCCCCAGTCCCCCCCAGTCCCCCCCAGTCCATCCCAGTCCCCCCCAGTCCCCCCCAGTCCCCCCAGTCCCCCCCAGTCCCCCCAGTCCCCCCCAGTCCCTCCCAGTCCATCCCAGTCCCTCCCAGTGCTCCCAGTTCCCCCAGTCCCTCCCAGTCCATCCCAGTCCCTCCCAGTGCTCCCAGTTCCCCACTCAATTGCTCCCAGTCCATCCCAGTTCCCGTTTCCCATTCCCAGTTTCTTCCCAGTTCATCCCCCAGTGCTCCCAGTTTGTTTTGCAGTCCATCCCAGTCCCCCCCAGTCCCTCCCAGTCCCCCCCAGTCCCCCCCAGTCCCCCCCAGTCCCTCCCAGTCCCCCCCAGTCCCCCCAGTCCCCTCCCAGTCCCCCCCAGTCCCCCCCAGTTCCCCCCAGTTCCCCCCAGTCCCCTCCCAGTCCCTCCCAGTCCCCCCCAGTCCCCCCCAGTCCCTCCCAGTCCCTCCCAGTCCCTCCCAGTCCCCCCCAGTCCCCCCCAGTCCCCTCCCAGTCCCCCCCAGTCCCTCCCAGTCCCCCCCCAGTCCCTCCCAGTTCCCCCCAGTCCCCCCCAGTTCCCCTCCCCCACCCTTCCAAAGCCCCTCCCGCCCCCCACACGGGGCTGGGGGGGCTTCCCCAATTTTGGGGGGTTTCCCCAATTTCTGGGGCGTTTCTCCCCAATTTTTTTGGGATTTTCCCCCAATTTTTGGGGATTTTCCCCAATTTGGGGGGTTTCTCCCCAATTTTGGGTTTTTTTTGGGGGAATTTCTCCCCAATTTTGGGGGGTTTTCCCCCAATTTTGGGGTTTTCTCCCTAACTTGGTGGGTTTTTCTGGGGGATTTTCCCCAATTTTGGGCATTTTTCCTTATTTTTTTTTTATTTTCCCCAATTTTTGGGAATTTCTCCCCAATTTTGGGGTGATTTTCCCCAATTTTGGGGTGATTTCCCCCATTTTTGGGGTGATTTCCCCCAGTTTTGGGGTTTTTTTGGGGGGTTTTCCCCAATTTTTTTTTTAATTTTCCCCAATTTTTTTTTTATTTTCCCCAATTTTGTGGTGATTTTCCCCAATTTTTGGGGGTATTTTCCCCATTTTTGGGGTGATTTTCCCCATTTTCGGGGTGATTTCCCCCATTTTTGGGGGATTTCCCCATTTTTGGGGTGATTTCCCCCATTTTTGGGGTGATTTCCCCATTTTTGGGGTGATTTCCCCATTTTTGGGGGGATTTTCCCCATTTTTGGGGTGATTCTCCCCAATTTTGGGGTATTTTCCCCATTTTTGTGGTGATTTCACCCATTTTTGGGGTGATTTCCCCCAATTTTGGGGTGATTTTCCCCAATTTTGGGGTATTTTCCCCATTTTTGGGGGGATTTTCCCCATTTTTGGGGGGATTTTCCCCATTTTTGTGGTGATTTTCCCCAATTTTTGGGGGTATTTTCCCCATTTTGGGGTGATTTTCCCCATTTTTGGGGTATTTTCCCCATTTTTGGGGTGATTTTCCCCAATTTTGGGGTATTTTCCCCATTTTTGGCGGGATTTTCCCCATTTTTGTGGTTTTTTTCCCCAATTTTGTTGTTTTTTTCCCCAGACATTGACGAGTGCCAGGAGGGGGGGGAGGGGCTGTGCGGGGGGGGCTCCCTTTGCCTCAACACCCCCGGGGGCTTCGAGTGCCACTGTCCCCCCCCCGGGAGGGGCCCCCCCGGGCCCGGGGGGGTGTCCAGGTGAGAGACCCCGCCCCAAATTACCCAAAAAAATCACCCCCAAAAAATGACAAAAATCTGCCAAAAAAACGGCCCAAAATTCACTAAAATTGTCCCCAAAATTGCCCCAAAATTCACAAAAATCAGCCAAAAAAATCAGCCCAAAAATCGGCCCAAAAATCCAAAAAATTGCCCCAAAATCGCCTCTAAAATCCCAAAAATCGCCCCAAAAATAAGCCCAAAAATCCCAAAAATTAGCCCAAAAATTGGCCCAAAAATCCCAAAGATCAGCCCAAAAATCCAAAAAAAATTAGCCCAAAAATCAGCCCAATTATTATCTTAAAAATCCGCAAAAACAGCCTAAAAATAAAAAAAAGTCTGCCCAAAAATTTGCCCCAAAAATCCCAAAAAAATCAGCCCAAAAATCCCAAAAAAATCAGCCCAAAAATGCCCCAAAAATCCCAAATATCAGCCCAAAAATCCCCCAAATCCGACCCAAAAATTGCCCCCAAAATCCTCAAAATCAGCCCAAAAAATTGCTCAAAAAATCCCCCCAAAATCGCCCCAAAAAATCCCCAAAATTCACCTGAAAATCCCCAAAACAATCAACCCAAAAATCCCAAATTTCAGCCCAAAAGATGCTCCAAAATCAGCCCCAAACGTCCCCTCTGGGAGGGGCCCCCCGGGCCCGGGGGGGTGTCCAGGTGAGAGACCCCGCCCCAAATTACACACAAAAATCACCCCCAAAAAATCCCAAGAATCCGCCCCCAAAAATTAGAAAATTTCCCCCCAAAATCCAAAAAAATCCGATCAAAAATCAGCCTGAAAATCCCAAAAATCACCCAAAAATCCCAAAAAATCAACCCAAATATCAGCCCAAATATCAGCCCGAAAATGCCAAAAATCACCCAGAAATCAGTCCAAAAATCAGCCCGAAAATCCCCAAAATCATCCCAAAAAATCGCCCCGAAAATCAAAAAAAATCAGCCCCAAAATCACCCAAAAATCCGAAAAATCAGCCCAAAAATCCAGCCCAAAATTTGCTCCAAAATCCCCCCAAATCAGCCCAAAAATCAGCCCCAAAAATCCCAAAAAGTGCCACCAAAAATCCCAAAAATCAGCCCAAAAATAAAAAAAAAGAGCCCAAAAATCAGCCCGAAAATCAGCCCAAAAATCCGAAAAATCAGCCCAAAAATTGCCCTAAAAATCATCTCAAAAATCCCCCAAAATCAGCCCAAAAATCCCAAAAATTGGCCAAAAAATCGCCCCAAAAATCCCAAAAAATCAGCCCCAAAATCGGTCAAAAAATCATCCCAGAGATCCCAAAAAATGCCCCAAAAATGCCCCAAAAATCATCCCAAAAAATTGCCCCAAAAATCCCCCAAATCAGCCCGAAAATCCCAAAAATCATCCCAAAAAATCACCCAGAAAATCAGCCCAAAAATCCCCAAAATCCGCCTGAAAATCCCAAAAATTGGCCCAAAAATCGCCCCAAAAATCCCAAAAAATCGGCCCCAAAATCGGTCAAAAAATCATCCCAAAGATCCCAAAAAAATCGCCCCAAAAATCCAAAAAAATCAGCCCAAAAATTGATCCCAAAATCAGCCCAAATATCCCCAAAAATCCCCTCAAAATCCAAAAAACCAGCCCAAAAATCCCAAAAATTGGCCCAAAAGTCCCAAAAAATCACCCCAAAAATCAGCCCAAAAATCCAAAAATTACCCCCAAAATCCCAAAAAATCGGCCCAAAAATCCCAAAAAATCAGCCCAAAAATTGACCCGAAAAATCAACCCAAAAATCCCAAAAAAAATCTCCCAAAAATCCAAAAATTCCTTCCCCAAAAATCCCCCAAAATCCCTTAAATTTGTGTCTCTCTCCCCCAGCGGTTCCGGTGCCCCCTGAAATCTGCCCCGAGGACCAGGTGAGGGGGGACCCCAAATTTTGGGAGGAAAATCCCAAAATTTGTGCAGGAAAATCCCAAAATTTGGGGGGAAAATCCCAAAATTCGGGTGGGAAAATCCCAAAATTTTGGGGGGGGAAAATCCCAAAATTCGGGTGGGAAAATCCCAAAATTTTGGGGGGAGAATCCCAAAATTTGGGGATGGAAAATCCCAAAATTTGAGGGGAAAATCCCAAAATTTGGGGAAGAATCCTAAATTTTGGGGAAGGGTCCAAATATGGGAGGAAATCCCAAAATTTGGGGACAATCCTAAAAGTTGGGGAGGGAAAATCCCAAAATTTTGGGGAGGGGGATCCTGGATTTTGGGGAAGGATCCAAATTTGGGTGGAAATTCCAAAATTTTGTGGGGGAAAATCCCAAAATTTGGGCAGAAATTCCAAAATTTGGGGGGAGGTCCCATAATTTGAGGAGGAGACCCCAAAACTTGGGGAAAAATCCCAAAATTGGGTGAGAATCCCAAAATTTTGGGGGGAAAATCCCAAATTTTGAGAGGGAACCCCAAAATTTGAGGAGGGGGGAGGATCCCAAATTTTGGGTGGGGGGTCCCCAAATTCTGATTAACCCCCAGAGGTTCTTTAGGGGGATTTTCCCCCAATTTTTGGGGGGTCCCCAAAGTTTTTAGGGTCCCAAAATATTTTTTGGAGGGTCCAGGATTTTGGGAGGGGGGTCCCAGGATTTTGGGGGGTCCCCAAATTTTTTTGGGGGGTCCCTCTGACCCTTCCCCCCCACCCAGGGCTGTGAGTTGGGGGAGACCCTGACCCAGATTTCGGAGGAATTGAGGGGGGGGCGCGACCCCCTGAGCGCCATCAAGGTTTGGGGGGTCCTGGGGGGATTTGGGGGGAATTTGGGGGGATTTGGGGGGGTCCTGGTGGGATTTTGGGGGTTCCAGAGGGGGATTAGGGGAATTTGGGGGAAATTTGGGGGGGATTTTGGGGGTCCTGGGGGGATTTTGGGGGGTCCCAGGTGGATTTTGGGGGAGTTTGGGGGTCCCAGGAGGGGATTTGGGGGATTTTGGGGGGTCCTGATGGGATTTAGAGGGTTCCAGGGGAAATTTGGGGGGATTTGGGGGAAATCTGGGGGGTCCTGGTGGGATTTTGGGGGGTCCTGATGGGATTTAGAGGGTTCCAGGGGAAATTTGGGGGGATTTGGGGGAAATCTGGGGGGTCCTGGGGGGATTTTGGGGGGTCCTGGTGGGATTTTGGGGCACTTTTGGGGGTTTTGGGGTCTCTGATTTGGGGTTTTTGGGATCTCTGATTTTGGGATCCCCCTCCCCAGGAGGTGCTGTCGGTGCTCGGGGGGTCCCCGGGGGGCTCCTGGGTGGATTTTGGGGCAGTTTTGGGGATATTTTGGGGCAGTTTTTGGGGTCTCTAATTTTGGGGTCCCCCAGGAGGTGCTGTCGGTGCTCGGGGGGTCTCCGGGGGGATTTTGGGGCAGTTTTTGGGGTCTCTAATTCCGGGATCCCCCCCAGGAGGTGCTCTCAGTTCTCGGGGGGTCCCCGGGGGGCTCCTGGGCCCGGGTTCCCCCCCCGGGGCGGCACCGGCGGCTCTCGGCGCTGCTGGAAACCACCGAGGGGCTGCTCCGCGCGGCCGGGACACGACTGACGCCGCACACCGGGGTCACCAATGTCACCGTGGGGACGGCAGGTGAGTGTGTCACCTGTGTGTGTCACCTGTGTCACCTGTGTGTGTCACCTGTGTGTGTGTCCTGTGTGTGTCCTGTGTGTGACACCGAGGGGCTGCTCCGCGCGGCCGGGACACGACTGCCACCGGACAGTGGTGTCACCAATGTCACCGTGGGGACGGCAGGTAACTGTGTCACCTGTGTGTGTCACCTGTGTGTCACCTGTGTGTGTCACCTGTGTGTCACCTGTGTCACCTGTCACACCTGTGTGTGTCCTGTGTGTGACACCGAGGGGCTGCTCCGCGCGGCCGGGACACGACTGACGCCGGACACCGGTGTCACCAATGTCACCGTGGGGACAGCAGGTAACTGTGTCACCTGTGTGTGTCACCTGTGTGTCACCTGTGTGTGTCACCTGTGTGTGTCCTGTGTGTGTCCTGTGTGTGTCACCTGTGTGTGTTACCTGTATATGTCACCTGTGTCACCTGTGTGTGTCCTCTGTGTGTCACCAGGGCCACCAATGTCACTGTGGGGAACACAGGTAACTGTGTCACCTGTGTGTGTTACCTGTGTCACCTGTGTGTGTCACCTGTGTGTGTCCTGTGTGTGTCCTGTGTGTGACACCGGGGCCACCAATGTCACCGTGGGGACGGCAGGTAACTGTGTCACCTGTGTGTGTCACCTGTGTGTGTCACCTGTGTGTCACCTGTGTGTGTCCTGTGTGTGACACCGGGGTCACCAATGTCACCGTGGGGACGGCAGGTAACTGTGTCACCTGTGTGTGTCACCTGTGTCACCTGTGTGTGTCACCTGTGTGTGTCCTGCGTGTGTCACCTGTGTGTGTCCTGTGTTTGACACCGGGGCCACCAATGTCACCGTGGGGACAGCAGGTAACTGTGTCACCTGTGTGTGTCACCTGTGTCACCTGTGTGTCACCTGTGTGTGTCCTGTGTGTGACACCGGGGTCACCAATGTCACCGTGGGGACGGCAGGTAACTGTGTCACCCGTGTGTGTCACCTGTGTCACCTGTGTGTCACCTGTGTGTGTCACCTGTGTGTGTCCTGTGTGTGTCCTGTGTCACCTGTCACACCTGTATGTGTCCTGTGTGTGACACCGGGGCCACCAATGTCACCGTGGGGACGGCAGGTAACTGTGTCACCTGTGTGTGTCACCTGTGTCACCTGTGTGTGTCACCTGTGTGTGTCACCTGTGTGTATTATCTGTGTGTGACACCGGGGCCACCAATGTCACCGTGGGGAGCGCAGGTAAGTGCGTCACCTGTGTGTCCTGTGTCACCTGTGTGTCACCAGTGTCACCTGTCACACCTGTGTCACCTGTGTGTGTTACCGGGGTCACCAATGTCACCGTGGGGACTGCAGGTAAGTGTGTCACCTGTGTCACCTGTGTGTCCTGTGTCACCTCCCTGTCACCCCTAAACCTCTGTCATTTGTGTGTCACCTCTGTCACCTCTGTGTGTCACCAATGTCACCACGCCCCTGGCAGGTAACCTGGCACCTGTGTGTCACCTGTGTGTCACCTGTGTCACCTCCCTGTCCCCTCCTGTCCCCGGGCCACCCCCGGGGTGACACTGACATTGTCCCTTGTCCCCAACTCGGTGCCACCACCGCTCCCCCCCCCACCCTTTCCTGTCCCCGCTGTCACTTCCGGCCACTTCCTGTCCCCTCCCTGCCAGCCCCGGGCGTGTTGTCCCCTCCCTGCCACCCTCTGCCACCTCCTTGTCACCCTCTGTCCCCTCTGTCACCCTCTGTCCCCTCCCTGCCACCCTCTGCCACCTCCTTGTCACCCTCTGTCCCCTCTGTCACCCTCTGTCCCCTCCCTGCCACCCTCTGCCACCTCCTTGTCACCCTCTGTCCCCTCTGTCACCCTCTGTCCCCTCCCTGCCACCCTCTGTCACCTCCTTGTCACCCTCCGTCCCCTCTGTCACCCTCTGTCCCCTTCCTGTCACCTTCTGTCCCCTCTGTCACCTCCCTGCCACCCTTTGTCACCTCCCTGCCACCCTCTGTCCCCTCCCTGCCACCCTCTGTCCCCTCCCTGTCACCCTTTGTCACCTCTGCCACCCCGTCTGTGTCCCCAAACCCTGTGGTGTCCCTGTCCCCAGGGGTGGCACTGCCACTGTCCCCAACCCCAGAGTTGGCACAGGGGGTGACACTGACACTGTCCCTTGTCCCCAGCCCTGTCCCTGTCCCCAAGGGTGACACTGACACTGTCCCTTGTCCCCAGCCCTGTCCCTGTCCCCAAGGGTGACACTGACACTGTCCCTTGTCCCCAGCCCTGTCCCTGGCCGTGTCCCGGGGTCCTGGGGGTGGCACAGGGAGGTGACACTGACACTGTCCCTTGTCCCCAGCCCTGTCCCTGGCCGTGTCCCGGGGTCTCCCCCCCGGCCCCGTCACTCTGGGGGTCCCTGAGGTGACACTTGAGGTCCCCCCTGAGGTGGCCCTGGACAAGGAGAGCGGTACGGGGACATTGGGGGACACTGGGGACACTGGGGACATTGGGGACATTGGGGACACTGGGGACACTGGGGACATTGGGGACACTGAGGGGACACTGGGGACATTGGGGACACTGGGGACACTGGGGGGCACACTGAGGGGACACTGAGGGGACACTGGGGACATTGGGGGACACTGGGGACACTGGGGACACTGGGAGGACACTGGGGACATTGGGGACACTGGGGGGCACACTGAGGGGACACTGAGGGGACACTGGGGACATTGGGGGACACTGGGGGGACATTGGGGACACTGGGGGGTCACTGGGGACACTGGGGACACTGGGGGGCACACTGAGGGGACACTGAGGGGACACTGGGGACATTGGGGGACACTGGGGGGACATTGGGGCCACTGGGGGGTCACTGGGGACACTGGGGACACTGGGGACACTGGGAGGACACTGGGGACATTGGGGACACTGGGAGGACACTGGGGGGACATTGGGGGACACTGGGGACACTGGGGGGACACTGGGGACATTGGGGGACACTGGGGGAGACACTGAGGGGACATTGGGGACATTGGGGACACTGGGGACACTGGGAGGACACTGGGGACATTGGGAGGACATTGGGGACATTGGGGACACTGGGGACACTGGGGACACTGGGAGGACACTGGGGGGACATTGGGGGACACTGGGGACACTGGGGACACTGGGGACATTGGGGGACACTGGGGAGACACTGAGGGGACATTGGGGACACTGGGGACACTGGGGACATTGGGGGACACTGGGGAGACACTGAGGGGACATTGGGGACACTGGGGACACTGGGGACACTGGGGGGACATTGGGGGACACTGGGGAGACACTGAGGGGACATTGGGGACACTGGGGACACTGGGGACACTGGGGGGACATTGGGGGACACTGGGGAGACACTGAGGGGACATTGGGGACACTGGGGACACTGGGGACACACTGGGGGACATTGGGGACATTTGGAACACTGGGGACATTGGGGGGTCTGGGGACATTGTGGGGACATTGGGCACAGTGGGGGGACACTGAGGACACTGGGGGGACACTGTGGGACATTGGGGACACTGAGGAGACACTGGGGGGACACTGGGGAGACATTGGGGGACATTGAGGGACACTGGGGGACATTGGGGACACTGGGGGGTCATTTCTGGGGCAATTTTGGGGGGAGTTTGGGCAATTTTGGGGTTATTTTGGGGTCATTTTTGGGGCAATTTTTGAGGGGATTTTAGGGCAATTTTTGGGCAGATTTTGGGGCAATTTTGGGATAATTTTGGGGTTATTTTGGGATAATTTTGGGGTTATTTTGGGATAATTTTGGGGTTATTTTGGGGTCATTTCAGGGCAGATTTTGGGTCATTTCGGGGGGCATTTTGGCCTATTTTGGGGCAATTTTGGGGCCATTTTTGGGCGGATTTTGGGGCAATTTGGGGATCATTTTGGGGTCATTTTTGGGCAAATTTTGGGGCGGTTTTGGGGTCATATCGAGGGGAATTTTGGGTCATTTTGGGGGAGATTTTGGGGCGGATTTGGGGTCATTTCGGGGGGTATTTTGGCCTATTTTGGGGGGGGGGCAATTTTGGTGCCATTTTTGGGCTCTTTTGGGGCCATTTTTGGGCGGATTTTGGGGCAATTTGGGGATCATTTTGGGGTTATTTTGGTGCCATTTTTGGGCGGATTTGGGGCAGATTTTGGGGGTTTTTTTGGCTATTTTGGGACTATTTTGGGGCAATTTTTGGGGCAGATTTTGGGGTGATTTGGGGTCATTTCTGGGGCAATTTTGGGCTCTTTTGGGGGCAATTTTTGGGGCAAATTTTGGGTCATTTTGGGGTGGATTTTGGGGCAATTTTGGGGCCATTTTTGGGCGGATTTCAGGGCGGATTTTGAGGCCATTTTGGGCGGATTTTTGGGCTATTTTGGGGTCATTTCTGGTCCGATTTTGGGGTCATTTCTGGTCCGATTTTGGGTCATTTTTGGGGGGGATTTTGGGCTCTTTTGGGGCAGATTTTGGGGGTTTTTTTGACTATTTTGGGGCAATTTTTGGGTGTATTTTGTGCTAATTTCAGCCCCTTTCTCCCCCTCCCCAGGCGTGTCCCTGGCAGCCCTGCTGACCCTCGGGGGGCTCCCCCAGGCCCTCCAGGACGCCCCCCCGGTGCTCTGGGATGGGTGGGGGTCCCTGGGGCGCCCCCCAAGGCGGGGCCGGGCCTTCCCCCGGTACCGGCTCCTGTCCCCGGTGGCCTCGGCCTTTGTCACCCGGGGGGAGGGGACACGGACAGAGACCCCGGCCCGGCCCGTCCGGATCCGCTTCCGCCACCCGCCCCCCCGTCAGTGAGACCCCACGGGGGGAAAATGGGGAGGGGGAGGCAAAAATGGGGAGGGGGAGACAAAAAATGGGGAGGGGGAGCCCAAAAATGGGGAGGGGGAGCCAAAAAATGGGGAGGGGGAGCCCAAAAAATGGGGAGGGGGGAGCCCAAAAATGGGAGGGGGTCCCAAAAAATGGGGAGGGGGAGCCCAAAAATGGGGAGGGGGAGCCAAAAAATGGGGAGGGGGAGCCCAAAAAATGGGGAGGGGGAGCCCAAAAATGGGAGGGGGTCCCAAAAAATGGGGTGGGGGGACTGAAAATGGGGTGGGAGGGGGTGGAATTGGGGAGGGGGAGCCCAAAAAATGGGGGTAGACGGGGGTGGAAATGGAGAAAGGGACCCCAAAAAATGGGATCAGGGAGCCCAAAAATGGGGGATAAAACCCCAAAATTGGGGAGGGGGGCCCCAAAATGAGGAGGGGGGGCTGGAATTGGAGAGGGAGAAACCAAAACTGGGGAAGAGGACCCCAAAATGAGGAAAGGGACCCCAAAATTGGGGAGGGGGCTGGAACTGGGATGGGGGGACCCCAAATTGGGGAGGGGGAGCCCCAAATTAGGACCCCAAAGGGGGTTTGGGGACCCCCAAAAATGCTCTGGGACCCCTCTGACCCCCCCTTTGCCCCTCCCAGGACCCCAATTTGGGACCCCAAAGAGGGTTTGGGGACCCCAAAAATGCTCTGGGACCCCCCTGACCCCTTTTTTTCCCCCCCAGGACCCCAAAATGGGACCCCCAAGGGGGTTTGGGACCCCCAAAAATGCTCTGGGACCCCTCTGACCCCCCCTTTGCCCCTCCCAGGACCCCAAAATGGGACCCCAAAGAGGGTTTGGGGACCCCAAAAATGCTCTGGGACCCCCCTGACCCCCTTTTTTCCCCCCCAGGACCCCAAAATGGGACCCCCAAGGGGGTTTGGGACCCCCAAAAATGCTCTGGGACCCCCCTGACCCCCCTTTGCCCCTCCCAGGACCCCAAATGAAACAAAGGGGGTTTGGGACCCCCAAAAATGCTCTGGGACCCCCCTGACCCCCTTTTTTCCCCCCCAGGACCCCAAAAGGGGTTTTGGGACCCCAAAAATGCTCTGGGACCCCCCTGACCCCCTTTTTGCCCCCCCAGGACCCCAAAAGGGGTTTTGGGACCCCAAAAATGCTCTGGGGACCCCCCTGACCCCCCCTTTGCCCCCCCAGGACCCCGAATTAGGGGGGAGGGTCCTTTGTGCCTTCTGGAACCCCCGGGAGGGGCGATGGGACACGGGGGGGTGTCGGGTGGAGCCCCCCAAAAACGGGGGGACCCCCCCAGGGACCCCCCCAGGGACCCCCCCGGGCACCGACTGCGCCTGCGACCACCTGACCAGCTTTGCTGTGCTGCTGGCCTTCAACGAGATCCAGGTAGCCCAAAATCGTCCCAAATTAGCCCAAAAATAGCCCAAAAATGGCCTCAAAATGTGGTCAAAATGTAGTCAAAATATCTCGGAAAATGCCCCAAAAAACACCCATAAACACCCCAAAAATAACCAAAAAATAGCCTGAAAATACACCAAAAATAACCAAAAAATATCCTCAAAATGTGGTCAAAGTAACCCCGAAAAATGCCCCAGAAATACCCCCAAAAAACGCCAAAATCACCCAAAAAATAGCCTGAAAATACCCCCAAAATAACCGAAAATTATCCCCAAAATACACCAAAAATCTCATCAAAATCACCTGAGGAGCTTTGCTGTGCTGCTGGTCTTTAATGAGATCCAGGGAGCCCAAAATCACCTGAAATCGCCCCAAAAATAGCCCGAAAATGGCCTCAAAATGTGGTCAAAATACCCCCTAAAATGCCCCCAAAATGGCCTGAAAATACCCCAAAAATAAACAAAAAATAGCCTGAAAATACCCCAAAAATGTCCTCAAAATGTGCTCAAAAACTGGCCAAAAAATCACCCCAAAATACCCCAAAGTCATCCCAAAAATAACCCAAAAAATCCCCAAAACAGCCTCAAAATGTGCTCAAAATAACCCCAAAAATGCCCCAAAAATACCCCCAAAACACCCCAAAAATAGCCTGAAAATACCCCAAAAACCACCCCAAAATATCCCCAAAATCACCCCAAAATATCCCAAAAATCACCCCCAAAATATCCCCAAATCCCCTGAAATCCCCCAAAACTCCCCCCAGGGACCCCCAAACTTCCTGGGGTGGCCCTGGTGACCCAAAGGTGGCCCTGGGGGTGGCCCTGGTGACCCAAAGGTGGCCCTGGGGGTGGCCCTGGTGACACAAAGGTGGCCCTGGGGGTGACCCTGGTGACCCAAAGGTGGCCTTGGGGGTGTCCGTGGTGACCTTGGTGGCCCTTGGGGGTGTCACCAATGGCCTTGGGGTCCCAAAGGTGGCCCTGGGGGTGTCACCGGTGTCACTGGTGGCTCCTGAGAAGGTCCCAGGGGTGGCCCTGGTGTCACTGGGGGTGGCACCGGTGGCTCTGGGGACCCAAAGGTGGCCCTGGGGTGGCCCTGGGGGTGTCACTGGTGTCACAGGTGTCCCTGAGAATGTCACCAATGGCCTTGGTGACTCAAAGGTGGCCCTGGAGGTGGCCCTGGTGTCACTGGGGGTGTCACCGGTGGCTCTGGTGACACAAAGGTGGCCTTGGGGGTGTCCGTGGTGGCCCTGGTGGCCCTGAGGTGTCACTGGTGACCCCAGGGGTGTCACTGGAGTGGCCCTGGTGACACAAAGGTGGCCCCAGGGGTGTCCCTGGGGTGTCCCTGGTGGCCCTGAGGGTGTCACTGGTGGCCCAGGGGGTGTCACCCGTGGCCTTGGTGACCCAAAGGTGGCCCTGGGGGTGGCCCTGGTGTCACTGGTGACCCCTGGGGTGTCACTGGGGGTGTCACTGCTGGCCCTGGTGGTCCCAAGAAGGTCCCAGGGGTGTCACCAGTGGCTCTGGTGACACAAAGGTGACCCTGGGGGTGTCCCTGGGGTGTCACTGGTGGCCCTGGAAGTGTCACCAATGGCCCTGGTGACTCAAAAGTGGCCCTGGGGGTGTCTCTGGTGGCCCTGAGGGTGTCACTGGGTGTCCCAGGGGTATCACTAGAGGTGTCCCATGGGTGTCACAGGTGTCACAGGTGTCCCTGTCCCCCCAGGACCACTGGCTGCTGGACCTGGTGACACAGGTGGCCCTGAGGCTGTCACTGGTGTCACTGGGGGTGTCACTGTGGTGATGTCACTGATGTCACAGGTGTCACAGGTGTCCCTGCCCCCCCCAGGACCACTGGCTGCTGGACCTGGTGACGCAGGTGGCCCTGGGCCTGTCTGTGGTGGCCCTGGTGGCCTCGGCCGTGACCTTTGCCCTGTGCCGGGCCCTGGGGCCGCTCAGGGCGACTCTGCACCTTCACCTGAGCCTGAGCCTGCTGGGGGGACACCTGGCCTTCCTGCTGGGCATCGACCGCGCCCACCAGCCTGTGAGGGACAGGATTGGGGGGTTTGGGGGGGTTTGGGGGGATTTGGGGGGTCTGGGGGGACACCTGGCCTTCCTGCTGGGCATCGACGGCGCCCACCAGCCCGTGAGGGGATTTAAAGGGGGTTTGGGGGGTTTGAGGGGGATTTGGGGGAGTTTGGGGGGGTTTGGGGGAGCTTGGGGGGCATTTGAGGGGGTTTGGGGGAGTTTGAAGGGGGTTTTGGGGGGTTTGGGGACACCTGGCCTTCCTGCTGGGCATCGACCGCGCCCACCAGCCTGTGAGGGGATTTAAAGGGGGTTTGGGGGGGATTGGGGGGGTTTGGGGTCATTTGGGAGAGTTTGGGGTAATTTGAGGGGGATTTGGGAGAGTTTGAGGGGGATTTGGGGGGCTTGGGGGTGTTTGGGGTCATTTGGGGGAGTTTGAAGGGTGTTTGAGGGGGTCTGGGGGGATTTGCAGGAGGGGTTGGGGGGGTTTGGAGGAGTTTGAGGGGGTTTGGGAGAGATTGGGAAAATTTGGGGGGATTTAGGGTCATTTTAGGGGGATTTGGGGGTCATTTGGGGGAGTTCGGAGGGGGTTTGGGGGGCTTGGGGGGAATTTGGGGGAGATTGGGGGGGATTTGGGGTCATTTGGGGGGGATTTGGGGGGGTTTGGAGAGCGGTTTGGGAAAATTTGGGGGGATTTGGAAGGGATTTGGGGGGATCTGAAGGGGATTTGGGGGGGATTGGGGGAGTTTGGGGGGAGCTTGAAGGGGATTTGGGGGGAGTTGAGGGGATTTGGGGAGAATTTGGGTTCACCTGTCGTACCTGTGTGCCTTCTCCTGGATGGCCCTGCAGGGGCTGTGTCTGTGTCCCCAATGTCCCCTGTGTGTCCCCAATGTCCCCAATGTCCCCTGTGTGTCCCCAATGTCCCCAATGTCCCCTGTGTCCCCCCAGGTGGCCTGTGTGGTGACAGCAGTGACCCTACACCTGTCATACCTGTGTGCCTTCTCGTGGATGGCCCTGCAGGGGCTGTCCCTGTGTCCCCAATGTCCCCTGTGTGTCCCCAATGTCCCCTGTGTGTCCCCTGTGTGTCCCCAATGTCCCCTGTGTCCCCTCAGGTGGCCTGTGTGGTGACAGCAGTGACCCTGCACCTGTCGTACCTGTGTGCCTTCTCCTGGATGGCCCTGCAGGGGCTGCACCTGCACGTTCTGCTGGTCCAGGTGTTCCCCCCGGCCTGGCTCAGGCGGTGGCACCTGCTGCTCATGGGGTACATCCCCCCCGTGGTCATCGTGGGGGTGTCGGCGGCCGTGTTCCCTGGAGGATACGGGACTGATCAATAGTGAGTGATCGGGGATCAATACTGATCAATGGCCATAGTGATCAATAGTAATCAATAACCACAGTGATCAATAGTGATCAATAGCCACAGTGATCAATAGCCATAGTGATCAATAGCGGCCGTGTTCCCTGGAGGATACGGGACTGATCAATAGTGAGTCATTGCGGGATCAATAACCATCGATAGTGATCAATAATCACAGTGATCAATAGCCATAGTGAGCAATAGTGCTCATCCCCCCCGTGGCCATCGTGGGGGTGTCGGCGGCCGTGTTCCCTGGAGGATACGGGACTGATCAATAGTGAGTGATCGGGGATCAATAACCATCAATAGCGATCAATAGTGATCAATAGCGCTTATCCCCCCGCACTGATCATGGTCCTGTCTGTGGCAATGTTCCCACAAGGCTACGGGACCAACCAATAGTGAGTGACGGGGGGGATCAATAGTGATTGATAACCATTGATAGTGACCAATAGTGATCAATAGCCACAGTGATCAATAGTGATCAATAACCATGGATAGTGAATAATAACCATTGATAGTGCTCCCAGTCCCCTCCCAGTCCATCCCAGTCCCCCCCAGTCCCCCCCAGTCCCTCCCAGTCCCCTCCCAGTCCATCCCAGTCCCCCCCAGTCCCCCCAGTCCCTCCCAGTCCCCCCAGTCCATCCCAGTCCATCCCAGTCCCCCCAGTCCCTCCCAGTCCATCCCAGTCCCCCCCAGTCCCTCCCAGTCCATCCCAGTCCCCCCCAGTCCCTCCCAGTCCATCCCAGTCCCCCCCAGTCCCCCCAGTCCCTCCCAGTCCCCTCCCAGTCCATCCCAGTCCCCCCAAGTCCCTCCCAGTCCCTCCCAGTCCCCCCAGTCCATCCCAGTCCCCCCCAGTCCCCCCAGTCCCTCCCAGTCCCCTCCCAGTCCATCCCAGTCCCCCCAAGTCCCCCCCAGTCCCTCCCAGTCCCCCCAGTCCATCCCAGTCCCCCCCAGTCCATCCCAGTCCATCCCAGTCCCCCCCAGTCCCTCCCAGTCCCCCCAGTCCATCCCAGTCCCCCCCAGTCCATCCCAGTCCATCCCAGTCCCCCCCAGTCCATCCCAGTCCCTCCCAGTCCATCCCAGTCCATCCCAGTCCCCCCCAGTCCCCCCCAGTCCCTCCCAGTCCCTCCCAGTCCCTCCCAGTCCATCCCAGTCCCTCCCAGTCCCTCCCAGTCCCTCCCAGTCCCCCCCAGTCCATCCCAGTCCATCCCAGTCCCCCCCAGTCCATCCCAGTCCATCCCAGTCCCCCCCAGTCCATCCCAGTCCATCCCAGTCCCCCCCAGTCCATCCCAGTCCATCCCAGTCCATCCCAGTTTCCATCCCCAGTTGTTGGCTGTCCCTGGATCGCGGTTTCCGCTGGAGTTTCCAGGGCCCCGTCATCGCCATCACCACGGTGAGACCTGTCACCTGTCACCTGTGTCACCTCCCTGTGTCACCTCCCTGTCACCTGTGTGTCACCTGTGTGTCACCTGTGTCACCTGTGTGTGATCTGTGTCACCTCCCTGTGTCATCTCTGGTGTCACTCTAATGTCACTGCCATGTCCCCAAATGTCCCCAATGTCCCTCAATGTTCCCCCAATGTCCCCACTGTCCCTATGCTCCCGATGTCCCCAAATGTCCCTCAGTGTCCCAATGTCCTCAATCCCCCAATGTCCCTCAGTGTCCCCACTGTCCCCTGCTGTCCCCAATGTCCCCACCGTCCCCACTGTCCCTCATTGACCCCGACTGTCCCCAATGTCCCCCAATGTCCCCCACTGTCCCCAATATCCCCAATGTCCCTGGTATCCCTATGTCCCCAATGTCCCTAAATGTCCCCCACTGTCCCCAATGTCTCTGCTGTCCCCATGTCCCCAATGTCCCACTGTCCTCAATCCCACAGTGTCCCCACTGTCCCCACTGTCCCCACTGTCCCCTCAATCCCCCCAATGTCCCTGTGTCCCCACTGTTTCCAATCCCCCCAATGTCCCCACTGTCCCCAATGTCCCCACTGTCCTCAATGTCCCCAGTGTCCCCAATGCCCCAGTGTCCCCAGTGTCCCCTCCGTGTCCCCTCTGTGTCCCCAGGTCAACGCCGCCATCCTCGTTGTCACCCTCTGGAAGTTGGTGAAGAAATTCCACGAGGTGAACCCGGACATGGGACACCTGCGCAGGATCAGGTGGGGACAGGGACACGGGGACAGTGGGGGGACATTGGGGACATTGGGGACAATGGGGACACTGGGGACATTGGGGACAGTGGGGACATTGGGGACACTGGGGACATGGGACACCTGCGCAGGATCAGGTGGGACAGGGACACTGGGGGCACTGGGGGGGACATTGGGACACTGGGGGGACATTGGGGACATTGGGGACACTGGGAGGGACACTGGGGACATTGAGGACACTGTGGGGGACATTGGGGACATGGGACACCTGCGCAGGATGAGATGGGGACACTGAGGACATTGGGGACTTTGGGGACATCAGGGACATTGGGTACATTTGGGACACTGGGGACATTGGGGACACCTGGGGACACAAGGGGACATTGGGGGGATTTGGGGACGTTGGGGACAGAGGAGACCAGTGGCTGCACAGGTGACACAGATGACACAGGAGGTGACACACAGGTGACACAGGTGACACACAGGTGTGACAGGTGACACAGAGGTGACACTCAGGTGACACAGGTGTGACAGGTGACACACAGGTGACACTCAGGTGTGACGGGTGACACTCAGGTGACACTCAGGTGACACACAGGTGACAGGTGACACACGGGTGACACAGGTGACACACAGGTGACACTCAGGTGACACAGGTGACTCTCAGGTGACACAGGTGACACTCAGGTGACACTCAGGTGACACACACAGGTGACACTCAGGTGTGACAGGTGACACACAGGTGACACACGTGACACTTTTCTGTCCCCAGGGTGCTGCTGGTGACGTCACTGGGTCAGCTGACCCTGCTGGGCTCGGGGTGGGCCCTGGGGGTGGGGGCGGGGCTGGGCTGGGCGGGGGGGGAGGGGCCGCCCCTCCCCCCCGGGAGCGCCCCCCCGCCCCTCCCCCTCCTGTTCTGCGCCTTCAACGCGGCCCAGGGGCTGCTCATCTTCCTGTGCCACTGCCTGGGGCACCCAAAGGTACTGAAAACACCCCAAAAATCCCCAAATTCCCACCCAAAATCCACCCCAAAAACCTCCCCGGGACCCCCAAACCCCCCCAGGGGCTGCTCATCTTCCTGTGCCACTGCCTGGGGCACCCAAAGGTACTGAAAATCCAAAAATTCACCCCAAAATCACACCCAGGACCCCAAAAAACCCCTAAAACCACCCCAAAAACCTCCCCGGGAGCCCCAAACCCCCCCAGGGGCTGCTCATCTTCCTGTGCCACTGCCTGGGGCACCCAAAGGTACCAAAATACCCCAAAAATCCCAAAATTCACCCCAAAAACACACCCGAGACCCCAAAAAACCCCAAAATCCCAAAAGTCATCCAAAAAAACCCCCAAAAATGGGACCCAAAATACCCCAAAATGGACCAAGATCCCCCCAGGGGCTGCTCATCTTCCTGTGCCACTGCCTGGGGCACCCAAAGGTACCAAAATACCCCAAAAATCCCAAAATTCACCCCAAAAACACACCTGGGACCCCAAAAAAAACCAAAGTCCCAAAAATCTCCCCAAAAATCCCTGAAAAAAACCCAAAATCCCCCCAAAAACACCAAAACTGGGACCCAAAATACCCTAAAATGGACCTGGGATCCCAAAAAAACCCAAAATCCAAAAAAATCCCCCCAAAAAACCCAAATGGATCCTGAAAAGCCCCAAAATCCCAAAAATTACCCCAAAAAACCCCCAAATCTTCCCCCAAAATTCCCCTTAAAGCCCCAAAATTCCCTCCAAAACCCTAAATTCTCCTTAAAAACCCCAAATTCCTCAAAAAAAACCAAATTCTCCCCCAAAAAATCCACCCGGGACCCCAAAAACACCCCAAAATCCCAAAAATTACCCCCAAAAACCTCAAATCTTCCCCCAAAATTCCTGTTAATACCCCAAATTTACCCCCCAAAACCCCAAAAGTCCCCCCCAAAACCCAAAAATTCACCCCAAAAACCCCAAATTCTCCTTAAAAACCCCAAATTCCTCCAAAAACCCCCAAATTCTCCCCCAAAAATCCACCCGGGATCCCAAAAACCCCAAAATCCCAAAAATTACCCCAAAAACCCCAAATCTTCCTCAAAAATCCTCCAAAAAACCCCAAATTTTCCCCAAAAATCCCAAATTTTCCCCAAAAAAATCCACCCAGGACCCCAAAAACCCCCCAAATCCCCCAAAACTGTCCCAGTTCAAACTGGGAGGGTCCCAGTCCAAACTGGAGCATTCCCAGTCCAAACTGGAGCATTCCCAGTTCATACTGGGCCATTCCCAGTCCAAACTGGGGCACTCCCAGTTCAAATCGGGGGTTCCCAGTCCCTACTGGTGCTCTCCCAGTCTAAACCAGTATAAACCAGTATAAACCAGTATAAACCATTGCAGGTGCGGGCCTGGTACCGGTCCCTGCTGTGCCCGCGCTGGAAACCGTACTCTGAGTTCACCAGTCACACCAGTAACACCAGTCACACCAGTATGGGCCGGGTGAAGGGATCCCAGTATAACCAGTGACACCAGGTGAGTCACACCAGTCACACCAGTCACACCAGTATGGGGCGAGTGAAGGGATCCCAGTATAACCAGTAACAGCCAGGTGAGACATCCCAGTATAACCAACCAGTCACACCAGTATGGGCCGGGCCAGGGGCTCCCAGTATAACCAGTAACAACCAGGTGAGTCATCCCAGTGACACCAGTAACACCAGTAACACCAGTATGGGCCGGGCCAAGGGCTCCCAGTATAACCAGTGACACCAGGTGAGTCACACCAGTCACACCAGTCACACCAGTAACAGCCAGGTGAGTCACACCAGTCACACCAGTCACACCAGTAACAGCCAGGTGAGTCACACCAGTCACACCAGTAACACCAGTCACACCAGTATGGGCCGGGCCAGGGGCTCCCAGTATAACCAGTAACAGCCAGGTGAGTCACACCAGTAACACCAGTCACACCAGTATGGGCCCGGTGAAGGGCTCCCAGTATAACCAGTGACACCAGTGACACCAGGTGAGTCACACCAGTCACACCAGTCACACCAGTGACACCAGTATGGGCCGGGCCAAGGGCTCCCAGTATAACCAGTGACAGCCAGGTGAGTCACACCAGTCACACCAGTCACACCAGTCACACCAGTCACACCAGTATGGGCCGGGCCAGGGGCTCCCAGTATAACCAGTGACACCAGTGACACCAGGTGAGTCATCCCAGTGACACCAGTCACACCAGTCACACCAGTATGGGGCGAGTGAAGGGATCCCAGTCACACCAGTAACACCAGTGACACCAGTATGGGCCGGGTGAAGGGATCCCAGTATAACCAGTGACACCAGGTGAGTCATCCCAGTAACACCAGTCACACCAGTGACACCAGTATGGGCCGGGTGAAGGGCTCCCAGTATAACCAGTGACACCAGTGACACCAGGTGAGTCACACCAGTAACACCAGTCACACCAGTAACACCAGTAACACCAGTCACACCAGTATGGGCCGGGCCAGGGGATCCCAGTATAACCAGTGACACCAGTAACAGCCAGGTGAGTCATCCCAGTATAACCAGTGACACCAGTATGGGCCGGGCCAGGGGATCCCAGTATAACCAGTGACACCAGTAACAGCCAGGTGAATCACACCAGTATAACCAGTGACCCCAGTGACCCCAGTGACCCCTCCCAGTGACCCCAGTGACCCCAGTGACCCCAGTGACCCCTCCCAGTAACCCCAGTGACCCCTCCCAGTGACCCCAGTGACCCCAGTGACCCCTCCCAGTAACCCCAGTGACCCCTCCCAGTGACCCCAGTGACCCCAGTGACCCCTCCCAGTGACCCCAGTGACCCCAGTGACCCCTCCCAGTGACCCCAGTGACCCCTCCCAGTAACACCAGTGACCCCAGTGACCCCTCCCAGTGACCCCAGTGACCCCAGTGACCCCTCCCAGTGACACCAGTGACCCCAGTGACCCCTCCCAGTATAACCAGTATCACCAGTATCACCAGTAACTCTCCTCTCCCCCCACAGGTGCCGAAAATTCTGGGAAAAAAATCGAAAATTCTGGGAAAAATCGATGGAATTTTGGGAAAACTCGACGGAATTTTGGGAAAAAACGACGGAATTTTGGGGAAAATCAACGGAATTTGGGGAAAAAAAAAAATTTGGGGAAAATAAAATAAATTTTGGGAAAATAAAATAAATTTGGGGAAAAATCGATGGAATTATGGGAAAATTAAATAAATTTGGGGAAAATAAAATAAATTTGGGGGAAAGTCGGTGGAATTTTGGGAAAAAGCAACAAAATTTTGGGAAAAATAAAGTGAATTTTGGGAAATTGAAGGAATTTTGGGAAAAATTAAAGGAATTTTGGGAAAAATAAAATTAATTTTGGGAAAATCAATGGAATTTTGGGGAAATCGATGGAATTTTGGGGAAAATCAAATAAATTTTGGGAAAAATTCCCGGAATTTTGGATTTTGGGGTTGGTTTTGGGGTGAATTTTGGGGATTTTGGGGTGAAATTCCCTTTTTTTTTAATGAATTCCTGGGATTTTAAGGAATTTTAATTTCCAGGACATATTTGGGGGAAAAATATTCACATTTTTGGGGTGAATTTCAGGGATTTTTTGGGATGAATTCCAGGAAATTTCATCCAAAAATTTAAATTTTTTTTTCCAATTTTTTTTTTATTATTTTTATTTCCAAAAATAAACTTTGACCCGCGAGGGGGGGGAGGGTCTCCTGCAAGAGACCCCCCCCCAAAAAACCCCCCAGGGACCCCCAAAATCCCCCCAAAAAACCCCAAAAATCCTCCCCAGGGACCCTTTTTTTGGGGGGGGTCCCAAATGATCCCAGAATTTGGGGAGGGGGTCCCAAATAAGCCCCAAATTTTGCCAAAATTGCCCCAAATTTTTGGGGAGGGGTCTCACATCAGCTTCTCCTTAAATTGGGGGGGGTCTCAACCCTCCTGGACCCCCCAAGATGATGCTCATGGTCCAAAGGAGCCCCAAAATTTGGGGAGGGGTCTCAAATAAGCCCCAAATTTTTGGGGAGGGGTCCCAGATGATCCAGAATTTGGGGAGGGGTCCCAGATCAGCCTCTTCTCCAATTCGGGGGGTCCCAACCCTCCTGGACCCTTCTGGACCCCCAAAATTGAGTCCCATAGTCCAGACGAGCCCCCAAAATTTGGGGAGGGGTCCCATCCGATCCAGATTTTGGGGAGGGGTCTCAGATCAGCCTCTCCTCGAGGTGGGGGGTCACAGTGGGGGGGTCACAGAGTGAGGGGTCACAGAGGGGGGTCCCAACCCTTCTGGACCCCCAAAAACGAGTCCCATGGTCCAAACGAACCCCCAGAATTTGGGGAGGGGTCCCATCCGATCCGGAATTTGGGGAGGGGTCTCAGATCAGCCTCTTCTCCAATTGGGGCGGTCACAGTGGGGGGGTCACAGAGTGAGGGGTCACAGAGGGGGGTCTCAACCCTTCTGGACCCCCCAAAACCCCCCCAAAAAATGAGTCCCAAAGTCCAAACGAGCCCCCAAAATTTGGGGAGGGGTCCTAGTTGATCCGGAATTTGGGGAGGGGTCTCAGATCAGCCTCTCCTCCAACTGGGGGGTTCACAGAGGGGGGGTCCCAACCCTTCTGGACCCCCCAAAAAACGAGTCCCACAGTCCATACAAGCCCCAGACGAGCCCCCAAAATTTGGGGAGGGGTCTCAGATGCTCCGGAATTTGGGGAGGGGTCTCAGATCAACTTCTCCTTAAATTGAGGGGGTCTCACTCCTTCTGGACCCCCTCAAAAACCCCCAAAATTGAGTCCCACAGTCCAAACGAGGCCTCAGAATTTGGGGCAAGGTCCCATCCGATGGGGAATTTGGGGAGGGGTCTCAGATGAGGCGCTCCTCGGGGGGCAGGCGCAGCGCGGGGGGTCCCGGGGGGGCTCCTCGGGCGGCCCCCCCCAGCTCCTCCCGGCTGGGCCTGTAGGAGCCCTCGGTGCGTCTCTTCTCCCGCAGCCGCAGCGCCAGAGCCACCAGCAGGGCCACGAGGGCCAGAGCCCCCAGACCCCCAAAGACCACCGAGAGGGCGACCACCTTCCCGGGCTGCGGGGAGAAATGGGGGTCAGGGGGGTCTGAGTCTGGGGGACCCCAAAAATCCCCCCCAAAAAACACCCAAAATTACCCCAAAAAGCCCCAAATCCCCAGGGAATCCCCCCAGCAGGGCCAGAGCCCCCAGACCCCCAAAGACCACCGAGAGGGCGACCACCCCCCCGGGCTGCGGGGAAATGGGGGGTCAGGGGGACACCCCAAAAATCCCCCCCAAAAACCCCAAAAATCCACCCCAAAAACCACCCAAATCCTCCCCAAAGACCCCCAAAATCCCCTCAAGACCCCCCAAATCCCCCCAATCCCCCTCCAAAACCACTCAGGGACCCCCCAAATCCACCTCAGGACCTCTAAAATCTCCCCAAATCCACCCAGGGACCCCAAAATCACCCCCAGGACCCCCCAAATCCTCTCACGACCCCCCAAATCCCTCCCAATCCCCCCAAGACCCCCCAAAATTCCCCCAGGACCCACCAAACCCCCCCAGGACCCCACAAAATCCCCCCAGGGACCCCCCAAATTCCCCCCAAATCCCCCCAAATTCTCCCCAAACACCCCCACGACCCCCCAAAATCCCCCTGAAAATCCCCCCAGGACCCCCAAAACCCCCCAGGACCCCCCAAATCCCCCCTAAATCCCCCCAGGACCCCCCAAATCCCCCCTAAATCTCCCCCAAACCCACCTAGGACCCCCCAAACTCCCCCAGGACCCCCCAAAATCCCTCCAGGACCCCCCAAATCCCCCCAAAATCCCCCCAAATCTCCCCCAAACCCACTCAAGACCCCCCAGGGACCCCCAAAATCCCCCCAAATTCCCCCCAAACCCCCCCAAGACCCCACTAAATCCCCCTGAAAATCCCCCCAGGACCCCCCAAATCCCTCCCAATCCCCACAAAATCCCCCTCAAAACCCCCCAGGACCCCCCAAATCCCCCTCAAACTCCCCCCAAATGTCCCTCAAAATCCCCCAGGACCCCCTAAATCCCCCAAAAATCCCCCCAAATCCCCCCAAATCTCCCCCAAATCCCCTCAGGACCCCCCAAAATCCCCCCAAATCCCCCCGGACTGACCGAGAGCCCCCCCCCGGCCTGGGGGGCCGTGTGGTCACTGGTGCCGTTACTGGTGATACTGGGAGAGGCTGGGGGGGCACGAGGGGGTCACTGGGGGGGGCTGGGACCCCCAAAATCCCCCCCAAAAATCCCCCCCCTCCCGATTTTACCTGTGCTCAGGTGAGTTCTGGCCACGCCCCCCCCAAAAATAGTCCTGGGACCCCCAAAATCTCCTCAAAGAGCCCCCAAATATCCCCCCCAGACACCAAAAATCCTCCCTGGACCCCCAAAATGCTCCCTGGACCCCCAAAATCCCCCTTGGGACCCCCCAGGATCCCCAAAATCCCCCCCAGACCCCCAAAAAATCCCCCCAGACCCCCAAAATCCCCCCTGGGACCCCCCAGGAACCCCTCAAATTCTGCCCAAGACCCCCCAAATCCTCCCCAAAACCCCCAAATCCCCCCTGGAACCCACAAAATCCCCCCTGGGACCCCCAAGGATCCCCCCAAATCCTCCCCAGGACCCCCAAAATCCCCCCAGACCCCAAAAAATCCTTCCGGGGCCTCAAAATCCCCCCTGGGACCACCAAAATCCCCCCTGGGACCCTCCCAGATACATTTGGGACCCCCTAAATCCCCACCCAGCCCCTCAAACCCCCCCAAAATCCCCCCAAAATCCCCTCCAGACCCCAAATCCCCCCCAGGACCACCAAAGTCCCCCCTGAAATCCCCCCAAGACCCCCCAAATCACCCCAAAATTCCCCCAGGACCCTCCAAATTTCCCCAAAATCCCTCCAGATTCCCCCCAGGACCCCCAAAATCCCCCCTAAATTCCCCCAGGCCCCCCCAGACCCCCCAAAATCCTCTCCAGTCCTCCCCAATTTTCCCTCAGGACCCCCAAATCCCCCCAAGACCCCCAAAATTCCCCTCAAATGCCCTCAGGACCCCCCAAATCCCCCTCAATTCCCACTAAATCCCCCCAAAATCCCTCCAAATCCCCCCCAAATCCTCTCCAGACCTCCCCAAATTTCCCTCAGGACCCCCAAATCCCCCCAGGACCTCCAAAATCCCCTCAAATCCCCCAAATTTCCCCCCAAATCCCCTCAGAACTCCCTAAATCCCCCCAAATTTCCCCCCAGACGCCCAAATTTCCCCCCAAAATCCCCCCAGGACCTCCCAAATTTCCCCCAGAGACCCCAAATTCCGTCCTGGACCCCCCAAATTTCCCCAAAATCCCCCCAGATTCCTCCCAGGCCCCCCAAATCGCCCCAAAAATCCCCCCAGGACCCCCAAATTCCCTTTTGAAACCCTCCCAGACACACTTGGGACCCCCCAAATCCCCCCAAAATTTCCTCCAGATCCCTTCAAATCCCCCCGAATTGCCCCAAAATGCCTCCAGGACCCCCCAAAGCCCCAAAATTTCCCCCAAGACTCCCCAAATTCCCCCTCAAATCCCCCCTGGACCCCAAAAAATTCCCCCTCAAATCCCTCCAGGCCCCAAAATCCCCTCAAATCCCCCCAGACCTCCCCAAATCCCCCCAAATTTCCCTCAGGACCCCCAAAATTCCCCCTCAAATCCCCAAGACCCCCCCAAAATCCCCCCAGGACCCCCCAAATCCCCCTCTGTACATACTCTGGGCCAGGGCGAGGCAGGGCAGGGCCAGGGCCAGGCCCAGGTGAGGGACACCTGCCATGGGGGGTCCTGGGGCTGGGGGGCACCTGGGGGGCCAAAAATACACCTGGGGGGGTCAAAATACACCTGGAGACCCCCCCCAAATCCAACTGGAACCCTCCCAGACACACCTGGGACCTTCCGAATCCCCCCAAAACTCCCCCAAACCCCTCCCCAAACCCCTCCAGACCCCCCCAAACACACCCGGGACCCCCCAAACACACCTGGGACCCCCCAAATCCACCTGTGACCAACCCAGACACACCTGGGACACCCCAAAATCCAACTGGGAGCCCCCCAGACACACCTGGAACCCCCCCCAAAATCCCCCAAATTCCCCTAGGACCCCCCAGATCCACCTGGGACCAACCCGGACACACCTGGGACCTCCCAAATCCCCCCAAAACTTCCCCAGACCCCCCCAAACACACCTGGACACACCTGGGACCCTCCAAACCCTCCTGAAACTCCCCCAGACTGCCCGTGGAAACACCTGGGACCCTCCAAACACACCTGGGACCCCTCAAAACCCTCCCAAAACTCCCCCAAACTGCCTGGGGACACACCTGGGACCCCCCAAACACACCTGGGACCCCCCAAAATCCAACTGGGACACCCCAGACACACCTGGGACCTTCCAAATCAGCCCAAAACCCCTCCAGACCCCCCCAAACACACCTGGAACCCCCGAAATCCAACTGGGACACCCCAAACACACTTGAGACCCCCCAAATTACCCCAAAACTCCCCCCCAGACCCCCCAAACTCTACCCAGGACCAACCCGGACACACCTGGGACCCCCCAAATCACCCCAAAACTCCCCCAAACTGCCTGGGGACACACCTGGGACCCTCCAAACACACCGGGACACACCTGGGACCCCCCAAATCACCCCGAAACTTCCCCAGATCCCCCAAAATCCACCTGGGACCAACCCGGACACACCTGGGACCCCCAAAATCCCCCCAAAACTCTCCCAGACCCCCCCAAACACACCTGGACACACCTGGGACACCCCAAATCCAACTGGGACCAACCTGGACACACCTGGGACCCTCCAAATCCCCCCAAAACTTCCCCAGACCCCCCTAAACACACCCGGGACCCACCCGGACACACCTGGGACCCTCCAAAATCCAACTGGGACCTCCCAAATCCCCCCAAAACTCCCCCAGACCCACCCAAACACATCTGGACACATCTGGGACCCCCCAAAATCCAACTGGGACACCCCAGACACACCTGGGACCCTCCAAACCCTCCTGAAACTCCCCCAAACTGCCCATGGACACACCTGGGACCCCCGAAACACACCTGGGACCTCCCAAATTCCCCCAAAACTTCCCCAGACCCCCCAAACTCTACCTGGGACCCCCCCAAACACACCTGGGACCCCCCAAACACACCTGGGACCCCCCAAAACCCTCCCAAAACTCCCCCAAAGTGCCTGGGGACACACCTGGGACCCCCGAAACACACCCGGACACACCTGGGACCCCCCAAATCCAACTGGGACCCCCCAAAATCCCCCAAATCCACTCAGGACCCCCCAAACACACCTGGGACCCGCCCGCACTCACCTGTGCCCCCCCCGACCACACCCAGGACCCTCCGAACCCCCAAAACTCCCCCCGAGACCCCCCCGGGACCCCCCCGGGACCCCTCCCCAGGTGCGCCCCGCCCCCCCCGGGACCCCCAAATCCACCTGGGACCCCCCCGGGCCCCTCCCCCCCCCTCACCTGTCCCGCTCCCGTCGCTCCTTCCGGGGCCGCGCCCGAGGCCCCGCCCCCTCAGCACGTGACCGGGCGAAGCCACGCCCATCCCACACCTGAGGCCACGCCCACACCTGGAAGGGGCGGGGCTTGGGGGGGCAGGTGGATTATTTAAGCCACGCCCATTTTCTGCTTTGAGACCACGCCCCTCCCCAGTTAAGCCACGCCCACTCTGGTTAGGGATTACGTCATTGTAAAGCCACGCTCGCTATGGGGAAATGGATTACGTCATCATAAAGCCACGCCCATTCCATGCAATGGATTACGTCACTGTGAAGCCACGCCCATTCTGGGAAAATGGATTGCGTCATTGTGAAGCCACGCCCCCAAAAGGCGCCGGTTCTTCCCGACCCCAAAAATTGGGGAAAGAACCAAAAAATGACCCCGAAAATTGGGGAAAACTCCCAAAAAAATGACCCCAAAAATTGGGGAAATCCTCCTAAAAAATGACCCCAAAAATTGGGGAAATTCCCCTAAAAATGACCCCAAAAATTGGGGAAATTCCCCTAAAAATGACCCCAAAAATTGGGGAATTTCCTTAAAAAATGATCCCAAAAATTGGGGAAATTCCCCTAAAAATGACCCAAAAAATTGGGGAATTTCCTTAAAAAATGACCCCAAAAATTGGGGAAATTCTCCTAAAAATGACCCCAAAAATTGGGGAAATCCTCCTAAAAATGACCCCAAAAATTGGGGAAATCCTCCTAAAAATGGCCCCAAAAATTGGGGAATTTCCTTAAAAAATGATCCCAAAAATTGGGGAAATTCTCCTAAAAATGACCCAAAAAATTGGGGAATTTCCTTAAAAAATGGCCCCAAAAATTGGGGAAAGAACCAAAAAAATGACCCCGAAAATTGGGGAAATCCTCTTAAAAATGACCCCAAAAATTGGGAAAATCCCCTAAAAAATGACACCGAAAATTGGGGAAAATCTCCCTAAAAATGACCCAAAAAATTGGGGAAAACTCCCTAAAAAATGACCCCGAAAATTGGGGAATCCCCTAAAAAATGACCCCAAAAATTGGGGAATCTCCCTAAAAATGGGAAACGCCAAAAAATGGGACCCAAAAAAGGAAACCTCAAAAAAAAATGGGACCCCAAAAAACCAACCCCAAAAAGGGAAACTCAAAAAAAAAAAGAGGAAACTCCAAAAAAATGGGACTCAAAAAGGGAAACTCCCCCAAAAAAGGAGAAACTCAAAAAAAATGGGAAAATCCAAAAAATGGGAACTCAAAAAACCGACCCCAAAAAGAGAAACCCCAAAAAATTGACCCAAAAAAGGGGATCCTAAAATAGGAAATGCCCCAAAAAAATGAGAAACCCATTTTTTGAGGGTTTCCCTTTTTGGGGTGGGTTTTTTGGGTTCCCATTTTTTGGGGTTTTCCCCCATTTTTAGGATCTCAATTTTGGGTTAATTCTTGGGATTTCTCCATTTCTAGGATCCCATTTTTTGGGGGGTTTTCCCATCTTTGGGATCCCATTTTTTGGTTGTTTTTTTTTTTTTTTTTTTTCCCCCATTTTTGGGGTTTCCTATTTTTAGGATCCCCATTTTTGGGGTCTCATTTTTGGGTTTTCCTGATTTTTAGGATCTCACTTTTGGGATTTTTCCCATTTTTAGGATCCTCATTTTTGTGGGCCCTTTTGGGTCTGTTTTTAGGATTTTCTCGTTTTTAGGGATTTTTTCCTTTTCAGAATCTCATTTTCTTTCTTTCCCCCATTTTTGGAGGGTTTTTTTCCCCCATTTTTTTTTTTTTTTTTGCATTTTCCCATTTTTAGGATCCCATTTTTGGGGATTTTCCCATTTTGGGGGTTTTTCCCCCATTTTTTTGCACTTTCCCATTTTTAGGGTTTTTCCCATTTCAAGATCCCATTTTGGGTGTTTTTTCCCCAATTTTTGGTGGTTTTTTTCCCATTTTTTGGTGTTTTTTTTTTTTCCCATTTTTTTGGGGGGATTTTCGCATTTTTAGGGATTTTCCCATTTCAAGATCCCATTTTGGGTGTTTTTTCCCCCATTTTTTTGGTGGTTTTTTCCCATTTTTGGGGGGATTTTCCCATTTTTAGGGATTTTCCCGTTTCAGGATCCCATTTTTGATTTTTTTTTACCCTTTTTTTTTTTCATTTTCTTATTTTTAGGATCCCATTTTTAGGGATTTTTCCCATTTTTAGGGATTTTTCCCATTTTGGGGGATTTTTCCCATTTTCAGGATCCCCATTTTTGGGGTCCATTTTTGGGGTCCATTTTTGGGGTTTCCCATTTTTAGGATCCTCATTTTGGGGGCTTTTTTACCTCATTTTTTCGCATTTTCCCATTTTTAGAATCCCCAATTTTGGTGGGTTTTTTTTGTTTGTTTGTTTGTTTTTGGGGTTTTTTTTTTTTTTTTTTTTTTTTTTTCCCCATTTTTGGGATTTTCCCTATTTTTGGGATTTTTCCATTTTCAGGTTCCCCATTTTTGGGGATTTTCCCATTTCTAGACTTTTCCCATTTTTAGGATCCCCATTTTTGGGTCCATTTTTGGGGTTTTTCCAATTTTTGGGATTTTTTCCCATTTTCAGGATCCTCGTTTTTGGGGTTTCCCCCATTTTTAGGATCCCCATTTGTTAGTTCATTTTTTGAGTTTTTCCCATTTTTAAGATCCCATTTTTGGGGTCCCTTTTTGGGTTTTTTCCCCATTTTTCTGTTTTTTCCCATTTTTCCAATTTTCCCATTTCAGGATCCCAATTTTTAATTTTTTTTTTTTTTAACTTTTTTTTTCCCCTTTTTTTTTTTTTCCCCAAATTTTTTTTTTACATTTTCCCATTTTTAGGATTTTCCCATTTTTAGGATCCCCATTTTGGGTTATTTTCCCCCCATTTTTTTACATTTTCCCATTTTCAGGATCCCATTTTTGGGCATTTTCCCATTTTGGGGATTTTTCCATTTTTAGGATCCCCATTTTTGTTTGTTTGTTTGTTTGTTTGTTTTTCCCCATTTGGGTTTTTTTTTCCCATTTTCGGGTTTTTTCCCATTTTTAAATTTTTCCCCCATTTTTTTTTTACATTTCCCCCATTTTTGAGGTTTTTTTTCCCATTTTAGGTTTTTTTTTTCCCATTTTCGGGTTTTTTCCCATTTTTAAATTTTTCCCATTTTTTTTACATTTCCCTCATTTTTGGTTTTTTTTTCCCCATTTTTTTTCCCCATTTTTGGGGTTTTTTTTCCCATTTTTATTTTTTTCCCATTTTTAAATTTTTCCCCATTTTTTTTTACATTTCCCCCATTTTTTTTTTTCTTTTCCCATTTTTGGTTTTTTTCCCCATTTTTTAAAATATTTCCCCATTTTTCCCCCATTTTTCCCCCTCCCACCCCCAAATTTCTCTATTTTTTTCCCTCCCCTCCCCCCCAGTGCCGCAGTGGGGGGAGGGGCGGAGCCTTTTCAGCCAATCAGCGCCCGCCCGCCCCTCCCCCCCCTCCCCCCCCGCGCTATCGCGATTCTATCGCGACATCGACCCCTCCCCCCGCCCCCCGCAGCGCCCGAGGAGCCCCCGGTGGGTCCGGGGGGGCCCAAATTAATTCGGGGGGGCCGGGGGGGAGGGGAGGGGGATTTTTTGGGGGGGGAGGGGGGGATTTCGGGGGATTTTGGGGGATTTTGGGGGGTCCTGGGGGGGGTTTGGGGGGATTTTTGGGGGGTTCTGGGTGATTTTTGGGGTTTGGGGGGAATATGGGGGAATTTTTGGGGGGATTTGGGGGGGCATTTGGGGGATCCTGGGGGATTTGGGGGGTTTTGGGGGGGGTTTGGGGGGATTTGGGGGGATTTTTGGGGATCCTGGGGGGGATTTGGGGAGATTTTTGGGGGGTTGGGGCCATTTTTGGGGGGCTCTGGGGGGTTTGGGGGGGGGTTGGGGGGATTTCTGGGGCGTCTGGGGGGGTTTGAGGGGGATTTTGGTGGGTCTTGGGGGCTTCCGGGTGATTTTTGGGGTTTGGGGGGAATTTGGAGGGACTTTTGGGGGGCTTTGGGGGGATTTTGGGGGTCCTGGGGGGGTTTGGGGGGGTTTGGGGGGATTTTTGTGGGATCCCGGGGGGGATTTGGGGGGATTTGGGGGTTTTGGGGGGATTTGGGGGGTCCTGGGGGGGATTTTGGGGGGGATTTTAGGGGATCTGGGGGAATTTCTGGTCCTTTTTTGGGGGGTTCGGGGTGATTTTGGGGGTTTGGGGGGATTTTTGGGAGGGTCCTGAGGGGGTTTGGGGGGTCCTGGGGGGCTTTTAGGGGGTCCTGGGGGGGCTTTTGGGGGGTCTGGGGGGATTTTGGGGGGATCTTGGGGGGGTTTGAGGGGTCCCAGGGATTTTTGGGGGGGGATTTTGGGGGGTTTGAAGCCCCTTTTTGGGGGGTCCTGGGGAATTTGGGGGAATTTTTGGGGGGATTTGGGGGATTTGGAGCCCCTTTTTGAGGGTTCCCGAGGGGGTTTTAGGGGGTCCTGGGGGGGCTTGGGGGAATTTTGACGGGAGTTTGGAGGGCCCTGGGGGGTTTTGGGGGGGTTTTGGGGGGTCTGGGGGATTTTTGGAGGGTCCAGGGCGGGGGTTGGGGGGGGTCCCAAGGATTTTGGGGGGATTTTGGGGGGATTTTGGGGAGATTGGAGCCCCTTTTGGGGGGTATTTTGGGGGGGAATTTGGGGGGTCCTGGGAGGGGTTGGAGCCCCTTTTTGGGGGGTCTCAGGGGATCTGGGGGGGTTTGGGAGGATCCAGGGGGATTTGGGGCCCCTTTTTGGGGGGTCCAGGGGGGGTTTGGGCCATTTTTGGGGGGTCTCGAGGAGTTTTGGGGGGGATTTTGGGGGGTCTGTGGGGGATTTCTGTCCCTTTTTTGGGGGGTTCCGGGTGATTTTGGGGGGTCCTGGGGGGATTTGGGGGGATCCCAGGGATTTTTGGGGGGATTTGGAAGGGTTTGGAGCCCCTTTTTGAAGGATCTGGGGGATTTTGGGGGGTCCAGGGGGGTTTCTGGCCCCTTTTTTGGGGGTTTCTGGGTGATTTTGGGGGGTCCAGGGGGGTTTCTGGCCCCTTTTTTGGGGGTTTCTGGGTGATTTTGGAGGTTTGGGGGGATTTTGTGGGGGGTCCTGGAGGGGTTTTGGGCCATTTTTGAAGGATCTGGGGGATTTTTGGGGGGTCCAGGGCAGTTTGGGGCCCTTTTTGGGGGGTCTCGAGTGATTTGGGGGGGTCCCAGGAGTTTTTGGGGAGGATTTTGGGGGAGTCCTGGGGGGTTTGGGGCCTTTTTTGGGGGGTCTCAGGGGGTTTTGGGGGGGTCCAGGGATTTTTTTGGGGGGTCCCAGCAATTTTTGGGGGGGGTCCCAAGTGAGTGGGGACGATTTTCGGGGGGAATTTTGGGGGGATTTGGGGGTCTCACCTCTCCCAGAGGAGATTTTTTTTTTTTGAGGGGGGTCTCTCCTTTTTTTTGGGGGTCCCAGGGGATTTTGGGGAGGTTCTGGGGGGGTCCCAGGGATTTTTCGGGGGTCCCAGGGGGCTTTGGACCCTTTTTGGGGAGATTTTGGGGGGATTTTGGGGGGATTTTGGGGGTCCCACCACTCTGGGGCTTAAATCGAGGAGGGGTCCCCCCATTTTGGGGGTGAATTTTGGGTGGGCGTGGCCATTTTGGGGGGGTGGGCGTGGCTCTGACCCCCCTTTTTGCCCCCCCAGGTGTTCCCTGAGCCCCCCCGGGGGGTTTTGGGGGGATTTTGGGGGGATTTTGGGGGGGATTTTGGGGGTCATGGCCCCCCCCCGGCAGGACAAAGGCGGCTCCATCGTCCCCTGTGTGCTGCTGCTCGAGGTGAGGACCCCAAAACCGCCCCGGGGACCCCAAAAATCACCGAAAAATGGACTCGGGGATCCCAAAAACACCCTGGGGACCCCAAAAATGGGCAGAGGGACCCCAAAATCACATCAGGGACCCCAAAAATCACATCAGGGACCCCAAAAATGGGCAGAGGGACCCCAGAAATGGCCTTGGGACCCCGAAAATGAACTCGGGGACCCCAAAAATCACATCAGGGACCCCAAAAATGGACTTGGGGACCCCAAAAATCATCTCAGGGACACCAAAAATGAAATTGGAGACCCCAAAAATCAGCCATAAATGGACTCGGGGGATCCCAAAAACACCCTGGGGACCCCAAAAATGGACTCGGGGACCCCAAAAATGAATTGGGGGACCCCAAAATCACATCAGGGACACCAAAAATAAACTCAGGGACCCCAAAAATGGTCTGAGGGACCCCAAAAATGGACAGAAGGACCCCAAAAATGGGCTCGGGGACTCCAAAAATGGACTCAGGGACCTCAAAAATGGTCTGAGGGACCCCAAAAATGACCCTGGGAGCCCAAAAATCACATCAGGGACACCAAAAATGGACTCGGGGACCCCAAAAATGTCCCTGGGGACCCCAAAAATCATGTCAGGGACCCCAAAAATCACCCAAAAATGGACTCAGGGACTCCAAAAATGGCCTTGGGACCCCAAAAATCACATCAAGGACCCCAGAAATGGACTTGGGGACCCCAAAAATTATCTCAGGGACACCAAAAATTAACTTGGAGACCCCAAAAATGGTCTGAGTGACCCCAAAAATGGCCCCAGGGACCCCAGAAATGGACTCAGGAACCCCAAAAATGAACTTGGGGACCCCAAAAATGCCCCAAAATCATCCCAGGGACCCCTAAAATGGGCAGAGGGACCCCAAAAATCAGCCCAGGGACCCCAAAAATCACATCAGGGACCCCAAAAATGGCCCTGAGGATCCCAAAAATGGGCAGAGGGACCCCAAAACCAGCCTGGGAACCCCAAAACTCATGTCAGGGACCCCAAAAATCACCCAAAAATGGACTCGGGGATCCCAAAAACACCCTGGGGACCCCAAAAATGGGCAGAGGGACCCCAAAATCACATCAGGGACCCCAAAAATCACATCAGGGACCCCAAAAATCACATCAGGGACCCCAAAAATGGACTCGGGGACCTCAAAAATCACATCAGGGACCCCAAAAATGGGCAGAGAGACCCCAAAAATCGTCCCAGGGACCCCAAAAATGAACTCGAGGACCCCAAAAATGGGCTGAAGGACCCCAAAAATGTCCCTGGGGACCCCAAAAATCACATCAGGGACCCCAAAAATCACATCAGGGACCTCAAAAATGATCCCAGGGACCCCAAAAATCAACTCGGGGACCCCAAAAATCGTCCCAGGGACCCCAAAAATGAACTCGAGGACCCCAAAAATGGGCTGAAGGACCCCAAAAATGGCCCTAAATCATTCCAGGGACTCAAAAAATGATCCAGGGGACCCCAAAAATCACATCAGGGACCCCAAAAATGGACTCGGGGACCCCAAAAATGGTCTGAGGGACCCCAAAAATGAACTTGGAGACCCCAAAAATGGCCCTGGGATCCCAAAAATGAGCTCGGGGACCCCAAAAATCACATCAGGGACCCCAAAAATGAATTCGGGGACCCCAAAAATGGCCCTGGGGACCCCAAAACTGGACTCAGAGACCCCAAAAACCACCTGGGGACCCCAAAATTCATCCCAGGGACCCCAAAAATCATCTTGGGGACCCCAAAATCATCCAGGACTCCCCAAAAAATATCGGGGGGCCCCTCAAGGCCCTGGGGCAGGGGGGGTTTGGGGGGTCCCAGGTGGATTTTGGGGGGATTTGGGGGGTCCCAGCCATATTTTGAGGCCCCCCAGGTGGAAATTTGGGGGTCCCAGGTGGGTTTTGGGGGGATTTTGGGGGTCCCAGATGGATTTGGGGGGGATTTTGGGGGGTCCCAGGTGGATTTTGGGGGGAATTTGGGGGTCCCAGCTGAATTTGGGGGGATTTTGGGGGGTCCCAGCCCTATTTTGCCCCCCAGGTGGGGATTTTGGGGGTCCCAGGTGGATTTTGGAGGGATTTGGGGGGTCCCAGCTGGATTTGGGGGATTTGGGGGGGGTCCCAGCCCTATTTTCCCCCCCCAAGGTGGGGATTTGGGGGGTCCCAGATGGATTTTGGGGGGATTTTGGGGGTCCCAGCCATATTTTGAGGGCCCCCCAGGTGGGGATTTGGGGGGTCCCAGCTGAATTTGGGGAGTTTGGGGGGTCCCAGCCGTATTTTGGCCCCCCAGGTGGGGATTTGGGGGTCCCAGGTGGATTTTGGGGGGATTTTGGGGGGTCCCAGCTGAATTTGGGGGGTCTGGGGGGTCCCAGGTGGATTTTGGGGCCCCCCAGGTGGGGATTCTGGGGGTCCCAGGTAGATTTTGGGGGGATTTTGGGGGGATTTTGGGGGGTCCCAGCCCTATTTTTGCCCCCCAGGTGGGGATTTTGGGGATATTTTGGGTGGATTTTGGGTTATTTTTGGATATTTTTACCTGTCCAGGTGTGTATTTTGGGGGGCACGGCAGCCCTGGCCCCCAGGTGTGAATTTGGGGTATATTTTGGGGGTCTCAGGTATATTTTTCCCCCCAGGTGTGTATTTTGGGATATTTTTGGGTATTTTTGGCTCTCAGGTGTGTATTTTTTCCCCCCAGGTGTGTATTTTGGGGGGCACAGCAGCCCTGGCCCCCAGGTGTGAATTTGGGGTATATTTTGGGGGTCTCAGGTATATTTTTGTCCCCAGGTGTGTATTTTAGGATATTTTTGGGTATTTTTACCTCTCCAGGTGTGTATTTTTGTCCCCAGGTGTGTATTTTGGGGGATCTCAGGTATATTTTTTTGGGATATTTTTCTCCCCCAGGTGTGTATTTTGGGGGGTCCCAGGTATATTTTTTGTCCCCAGGTGTGTATTTTGGGGGGATTTTGGGGACATTTTGAGGGGTCCCAGGTGTATTTTTCCCTCTCCAGGTGTGTGTTTGGGAGTATTTTTTGGCACTCAGGTGTATTTTTTGGGTATTTTTTTTCCCCCAGGTGTGGATTTTGTGGATATTTTGGGTTAATTTTGGATGTTTTACCTGTCCAGGTGTGTATCCTGGGGGGCACAGCAGCCCTGGCCCCCAGGTGTGTATTTGGGTGTATTTTGGGGGTCTCAGGTATATTTTTTGCCCCCAGGTGTGTATTTTGGGGGTCCCAGGTGTATTTTGGGGTATATTTTGGGGGTCTCAGGTGTATTTTTCCACCCAGGTGTGTATTTTGGGGGGCACGGCAGCCCTGGCCCTCAGGTGTGTATTTTGGGATATTTTTGGGTATTTTTTGGCTCTCAGGTGTGTATTTTACCTGTCCAGGTGTGTATCCTGGGGGGCACAGCTGCCCTGGCCCCCAGGGGTGTATTTGGGGGTATTTTGGGGTATATTTTGGGGGTCTCAGGTATATTTTTTCCCCCCAGGTGTGTATTTTGGGGTATTTTTGGTATGTTTTACCTGTCCAGGTGTGTATTTTGGGGGGCACAGCTGCCCTGGCCCCCAGGGGTGTATTTGGGGGTATTTTGGGGTATATTTTGGGGGTCTCAGGTATATTTTTTCCCCCCAGGTGTGTATTTTGGGGTATTTTTGGTATGTTTTACCTGTCCAGGTGTGTATTTTGGGATTTTTTTTGGCTCCAGGTGTGTATTTTGGGGGTCTCAGGTGTGTATTTTGGGATATTTTTGGGTATTTTTGGGATATTTTACCTGTCCAGGTGTGTATTTTTCCCCCCAGGTGTGTATTTTGTGGATATTTGGGGTTAATTTTGGATATTTTACCTGCCCAGGTGTGTATTTTGGGTGGCACAGCGGCCCTGCCCCCCAGGTGTGTATTTGGGGTATATTTTGGGGGTCTCAGGTGTGTATTTTACCTGCCCAGGTGTGTATTTTGGGGGGCACGGCAGCCCTGGCCCCCAGGTGTGTATTTTGGGTAATTTTGGATGTTTTACCTGTCCAGGTGTGTATTTTGGGGGTCCCAGGTGTATTTTGGGGATATTTTTTGGCTCTCAGGTGTGTATTTTTTTCCCCCAGGTGTGTATTTTGGGGGGCACAGCAGCCCTGGCCCCAGGTGTGTATTTTAGCTGGATTTTGGGATATTTTTGGCTATTTTTACCTGTCCCCAGGTGTGTATTTTGGGGGTCTCAAGTGTGTATTTTGAGGATATTTTGGATGTTTTACCTGTCCAGGTGTGTATTTTTCCCCCAGGTGTGTATTTTGGGGGTCCCAGGTGTGTATTTTGGGATATTTTACCTGTCCAGGTGTATTTTTTCTCTCTCAGGTGTGTATTTTGGGTGGGACAGCCGCCCTGGCCCCCAGGTGTGTATTTTGGGATATTTTTGGATCCCCAGGTGTATTTTTTGGCTCTCAGGTATATTTTTTGGCCCCAGGTGTGTATTTGGGGTATATTTTGGGGCTCTCAGGTGTATTTTTTCCCCCTAGGTGTGTATCCTGTGGGGCACGGCAGCCCTGGCCCCCAGGTGTGTATTTTACCTGTCCAGGTGTGTATTTTGGGATATTTTTCCCCTCAGGTGTGTATTTTGGGGGGCACAGCAGCCCTGACCCCCAGGTGTATATTTGGGGATATTTTTGGGTGGATTTTGGGTTATTTTGGGATTTTTTTACCTGTCCAGGTGTGTATTTTGGGGGTCCCAGGTGTATTTTGGGGATATTTTTGGGCTCTCAGTTGTGTATTTTTTCCCCCCAGGTATAATTTTTGGATATTTTTTCCCCCAGGTGTGTATTTTACCTGTCCAGGTGTGTATTTTGGGATATTTTTTCCCCCCAGGTGTGTATTTTGGGGGGCACGGCGGCCCTGGCCCCCAGGTGTGTATTTTGGGGGTCTCAGGTGTGTATTTGGGGGTATTTTTGGTATGTTTTACCTGTCCAGGTGTGTATTTTTTATCTCTCAGGTGTGTATCCTGGGGGGCACAGCAGCCCTGGCCCCCAGGGGTGTATTTGGAGGATATTTTGGGTTATTTTTTGGGATATTTTTTCCCCCAGGTGTGTATTTTACCTGTCCAGGTGTGTATTTTGGGATATTTTTCCCCCAGGTGTGTATTTTGGGATATTTTTCCCCTCAGGTGTGTATTTTGGGATATTTTTTCCCCCAGGTGTGTATTTTGGGGGGCACAGCAGCCCTGGCCCCCCAGGTGTGTATTTTACCTGTCCAGGTGTGTATTTTGGGATATTTTTGGATATTTTTTTCCCCCCAGGTGTGTATTTTGGGGGTCCCAGGTGTATTTTGGGGGTATTTTCAGGGTCTCAGGTGTGTATTTTTCCCCCCAGGTGTGTATTTTGGGGGGCACGGCAGCCCTGGCCCCCAGGTGTGTATTTTACCTGTCCAGGTGTGTATTTTGGGATATTTTTGGATATTTTTTCCCCCCAGGTGTGTATTTTGGGGGGCACGGCAGCCCTGGCCTACCAGCTGGAGTTCACGGACGCGTTCCCGGTGCACGTCGGGGGGTTTTTCTGTCGGGACCCCGATTTTGGGAGACCCGACCCGGGACCCCCCGGGCTGAGCCGGGCGCCCCCCGCCCTGGTCTACGCCCTGGTCACCGCCGTGCCCGCGGCCACGGTGAGAAAAATGAGATTTTTGGGGGTTTTTTGGGGAAAAATGAGGAAAAAATGGGAAAAAAGAGGGGGGAAATGGGGGTTTGGGGGGAGAAAATGGGATTTTGGGGGATAAAAAAGGGGATTTGGGTGGTCCTGGGGGGTTTCTGAGGGAATTTGGGGATTTTTGGGGGTCCTGGGAGGGGTTTGGGGTTCTGGGGGTGGTTTTGGGGGTGATTTTTGGGGTCCCTGACCCCCCTGCCCCCCCAGATGGCCGGGGGGGGTCCTGGGTGGGTTTTGGGGGATCCTGGGGTGGGATTTTGGGGCTGTTTTGGGGTCCTGTGAGGGATTGGGGGATTTTGGGGGTGATTTTGGGGTTATTTTGGGGGTCTCTGACCCCCCCTGCCCCCCCAGATGGCCGTGGGGGTCCTGGGGGGGTTTGGGGGGTCCCGGGGGGTCTTTGGGGAAGTTTTGGGGGGTCCTGGGGGGGATTTGGGGGTCCTGGGAAGGATTGGGGGATTTTTGGGGAGGTTTTGGGGGTTTTGGGGGTTATTTTGGGGTCTCTAACCCCCCCTGCCCCCCAGATGGCCGTGGGGTCCTGGGGGGGTCCTGGGGAGGGGTTTGGGGGTTCCCAAGAGGGGATTTTGGGGGGTCCTGGGGGGGATTGAGGCTGTTTTGGGGGTCCCAGGGTGGATTTGGGGGGATTTTGGGGGTCTTTGGGATGATTTTTGGGGTCTCTAACCCCCCTGCCCCCCAGATGGCCGTGGAGGAGCTGCTGGGGGGTTTGGGGGGTCCTGGGGGGTCTTTGGGGAGGTTTTGGGGGTCTTTGGGGGGTCCCAGGGCAGATTTGGGGGGTTTTGGGGGTTATTTTGGGGTCTCTAACCCCCCTGCCCCCCAGATGGCCGTGGGGGAGCTGCTGGGCCGTTTGGGGGGTCCTGGGGGGGATTTTGGGGAGGTTTTGGGGGTCCTGGGGGGGATTTGGGGGTCCTGGGAGGGATGGGGGGATTTTTGGGGAGGTTTTGGGGGTTTTTGGGGCAATTTTTGGGGTCTCTAGCCCCCCTACCCCCCAGATGGCCAGGGGGTCCTGGGGGGGTTTTGGGGGGTCCCAGAGGAGGAATTTGGGGGGTCCTGGAGGGGATTTGGGGGTCCCTGGGGGGGCCTTTGGGGAGATTTTGGGGGTCCTGGGAGGTTCTGGGTGGGATTTGGGGGTCCCAGGGGCAGATTTGGGGGGTTTTTGGGGGTTATTTTGGGGGTCTCTAACCCCCCTGTCCCCCCAGATGGCGGTGGGGGAGCTGCTGGGGGGCTTGGGGGGGTCCTGGGGGGTCTTTGGGGGGGATTTGGGGGGTTTTGGGGGTTATTTTGGGGTCTCTAACCCCCCTGCCCCCCAGATGGCCGTGGGGGAGCTGCTGGGGGGTTTGGGGGGTCCCAGGGCAGATTTGGGGATGTTTTAGGGGGTTCTGGGTGGGTTTTTGGGGTAATTTTGGGGTCTCTAACCCCCCTCCCCTCCCAGATGGCCATGGGGTCCTGGGAGGGTTTGGGGGAGGGTCCTGGTGGGGAATTTGGGGGGTCCTGGGTGGGATTTGGGGGTCCCGGGGGGTTTTTGGGGAGGTTTTGGGGGTCTTTGGGGTAATTTTGGGGTCTCTGCCCCCCCAGATGGCAGTGGGGGAGCTGCTGGGGGGCTTGGGGGGGTCCCGGGGGGTCTTTGGGGGGATTTTGGGGGATTTGGGGGGTAATTTTGGGGTCTCTAACCCCCCTGCCCCCCCAGATGGCGGTGGGGGAGCTGCTGGGCCGTTTGGGGGGTCCCGGGGGTCTTTGGGGGGATTTTGGGGGTAATTTTGGGGTCTCTGCCCCCCCAGATGGCCGTGGGGGAGCTGCTGGGCCGTTTGGGGGGGTCCCGGGGGGTCTTTGGGACCCCTCCCCAGCGCTGGGCCCGGAGCTGTGCCCGGGGGGGGCCCCTGCGCCGCCTCCTGCGATTCCTGGGTGAGAGACCCCCAAAAATCACCCCAAAATCACCCCAAATCACTCCAAAATTACCCAAAATCACCCCAAAACTGCCCCCAAATCCCATTTTCACCCCACAAAATCCCATTTCACCCCATTTTTCCTCCCCAAAATCCCATTTTTTTCCCACAGAAAATCCAATTTTTCATCTGCAAAATCTCATTTTTCATCCCCAAACCCCCATTTTCACCCCCCAAAATCCCATTTTTACTACCAAAAATTCCATTTCTTTTACCCCAAAAACTCATTTCATTCCCTGAACCCCCGTTTTAACCCATTTTCACCCCCCAAAATCCCATTTTAACCCGTTTTCAGCCCCCAAACCCCATTTCACTCCCCCAAAATCCCATTTTAGCCCCTCAAAACCCCATTTTCAGCCCCCAAACTCCCATTTTCACCCCCAAACCCCCTTTTTTCATCCCCAGTCCCCCATTTTAACCTCCCAAAATCCAATTTTAACCCATTTTCATCTCCAAAAATCCCATTTTTATCCCCCAAAATCCCATTTTAACCCATCTTCACTCATCGAAAATCCCATTTTAACCCATTTTCACCCCCCAAAACCCCATTTTAACCCTCCAAAATCCTGTAAAATCCCATTTTTTTCACCCCAACCCCCCATTTTTTAACCCTTTCCTTCCCCCAGGCGTGTTCTCCTTCGGCCTCCTGGCCCCAAAATCCCATTTTTACTTCCCCAAACCTCCCCAAAATTCAATTTTTTGCCCCCAAACCCCCATTTTTCCCCTCTAAAATCCAATTTCCCCCCCCCCAGGTGTGTTCTCCTTTGCCCTCCTCTCCCCCAAATCCCATTTTCACCCTCCAAAATCCCATTTTACCACATTTTTCATCCCCCAAATCCCATTTTAACCCATTTTCACCCCCCAAAATCCCCTTTTACCCCCCAAATCCCTATTTTAATCCCATTTTCACCCCCCAAACCCCATTTCACTCCCCCAAAATCCCATTTTTCATCCCCAAAATCCCATTTTTCATCCCCAAAATCCCATTTTGGCCCCTCAAAACCCCATTTTTCAGCCCCCAAACTCCCATTTTCACCCCCAAACCCCCTTTTTTCATCCCCAATCCCCCATTTTTACCCCTCAAAATCCCATTTTAACCCATTTTCATCTCCAAAAATCCCATTTTTATCCCCCAAAATCCCATTTTGTCACCCCAAACCCCCTTTTTTAACCCTTTTCTCCCCCCAAACCCCCTTTTTCCCCTCCTAAAATCCAATTTTCCTCCCCCAGGCGTGTTCTCCTTCGCCCTCCTGGCCCCAAAATCCCATTTTACCCCCCCAAAATCCCATTTTCACCCCCAAAATCCCATTTCACCACATTTTTCATCCCCCAAATCCCATTTTAACCCATCTTCATCCCCCAAAACCCCATTTTTCATCCCCAAAAATCCCATTTTTTATCCCCAAACCCCCATTTTTCATCCCCAAAATCCCATTTTTAACCCCAAAATCCCATTTTTCATCCCCAAAACCCCCTTTTATCCCCCCAAACCCCCGTTTTAACCCATTTTCATCTCCAAAAATCCCATTTTTACCCCCCAAAATCCCATTTTAACCCATCTTCACTCATCGAAAATCCCATTTTAATCCATTTTCACCCCCCAAACCCCCATTTTTCACCCCCAAAATCCCATTTTTTCCCCCAAAATCCCATTTTTTATCCCCAAACCCCCATTTTCATCCCCCAAATCCCATTTTAACCCTCCAAAATCCTGTAAAATCCCATTTTATCCCCCCAAACCCCCATTTTTAACCCTTTCCTCCCCCCAGGCGTGTTCTCCTTCGGCCTCCTGGCCCCAAAATCCCCATTTTTAACCTCGACATCCCCATTTTTTCCCCCAAAATCCCATTTTTTTTCCCCCAAAATCCCATTTTACCCCCCAAAATCCCATTTTTCATCCCCAAAACCCCCTTTTATCCTCCCAAACCCCCATTTTAACCCCTTTTCACCTCCCAAAACCCCATTTTTCATCCCCCAAATCCCATTTTAACCCATTTTTCATCCCCAAAATCCCATTTTTTCACCCCAAATCCCCATTTTTTAACCCTTTCCTCCCCCCAGGCGTCTTCTCCTTCGGCCTCCTGTCCACGGCCATCTCCTCCAACGCCTTCCAGGTTGTTTTGGGGTCCCCGGCCCCCCATTTCCTGGCCGTGTGTCGGCCCAACTACAGCGCCCTGGGCTGTGCCGGGACCCCCGGGACCCCTCCCCAATTCGTGCCCCCGGGGGGCTCCCCCTGCTCCGGAGACCCCCCGGCCGTGGCCGCGGCCAGGAGGGACCTGCCCTGCAAGGAGGCGGCTCTGGGGGCCTATTCGGGGGCTTTTGCTGCGGTAAATTGAATTTTTTAGGATTATTTGGGGTTTATTTGGATTTATTTGGGGTTTATTTGGGGTTATTTGGGGTTTATAGGGGTTTATAGGGGGTTACGGGACCTGCCCTGCAAGGAGGCGGCTCTGGGGGCCTATTCGGGGGCTTTTGCTGCGGTAAATTGATTTTTTTAGGATTATTTGGGGTTTATTTGGATTTATTTGGGGATTATTTGGGGTTTATAGGGGTTTATAGGGGGTTACGGGACCTGCCCTGCAAGGAGGCCGCGCTGGGGGCCTATTCGGGGGCTTTTGCTGCGGTAAATTCAGGTTTTTGGGGGGGTTTTAGAATTATTTGGGGTTATTTGGGGTTTATAAGGGATTTAGAGGGGATTTGGGGAGTTTAAATGGGATTTATAGGGGATTTTTAGGGGTTATTTGGGGTTTATAGGGGATTTATAGGGGATTGGGGGTTTATATGGGGTTTATATGGGATTTGGAGGGTGTTATAGGGGGTTATTTGAGGTTTTTTGGGGGTTATTTGGGGTCTTTATGGGGGTTTATTTGGGGTTTATAGGGGATTTAGAGGGGATTTGGAGGGGTGTTATGGGGATTTATAGGGGATTATTTGGGGTTTTGGGGGGATTATTTGGGGTTATTTGGGGTTTATAGAGGTTTAAAGGGGATTTGGGGGGTTATTTGGGGTCTATATGGGGTTATTTGGGGTTTATATGGGACTTACAGGGGGTTTGGGAAGTTCAGAGTGGATTTATAGGGGATTTGGGGGATTATACGGGGTTTATAGGGGATTTGGGGAGTTCAAAGTGGATTTCTATGGGGTTATTTGGGGTTTATGGGGTGTTTGGGGTGATCTATGGGGTCTATAAAGGGGTTATGGGACCTGCCCTGCAAGGAGGCGGCGCTGGGGGCCTATGTGGGGGCCTTTGCTGCCGTAAATTGAATTTTTTGGGGATTTATGGGGTTTATTTGGGTTTTTTGGGGAGTTTTATGGGGTTATTTGGGGGTTATTTGGGGTTTATAGGGTTAATTTTGGGGTTTATTGGGGGTTATATGGGTCTATATGGGGTTATTTGGGGTCTATTTACGGTTTATAGGGGGTTTATTTAGGGTTTATAGGGGGTTATACGGTGTTTATTTGGGGTTATTTGGTGTTTATAGGGGATTATTTGGGGTTTATTTGGGGTTGTTTGGGGTTTGTAGGTGGTTATTTGGGGTTATTTGAGGTCTGTATGTGGTTTATAGAGGATTTATAGGGGGTTATTTGGGGTTTTTTGGGGTTAATATGGGTTTATTTGGGGTTATTTGGGGTTATTTGGGGTTTATATTTTGTTTGGGGTCTCTATGGGGTTTACAGGGGATTTGGGGGTTATGGGACCTGCCCTGCAAGGAGGCAGCTCTGGGGGCCTGTGCCGGGGCCTTTGCTGCGGTAAATTCAGTTTTTTTGGGATTTTTGGGGGGTTATTTAGGGTTGTTTTGGATTTTTGGGGGGTTATTTGGGGTTTTTGGGGGTTTTTATGGGGTTATTTGGGGGTTATATGGGGTTTATAGGGGGTTATTTGGGGTTTATTTGGGGTTTAGAGGGGTTATATGGGATTATTTGGGGTTTATAGGGTTAATTTTGGGGTTTATTTGGGGTTATTTGGGGTTTATAGGGGGTTTAGAGTGGATATAGAGGGGATTTAGAGGGGGTTTATAGGGAATTTGGGGGGTTATTTTGGGTTATTTTAGGGTTTGTAAGGGATTATTTGGGGTTTATAGGGTTAAACTTGGGTTCTATAGGGGATTATTTGGGGTTTATAGGGTTAAATTTGGGTTTTATAGGGTTAATTTTGGGGTTTATTTGCAGTTTATGGGGGATTTGGGGGGTTATTTGAGGTCTGTATGTGGTTTATAGAGGGTTTATAGGGGTTTATTTGGGTTTATTTGGTGTTTATAGGGGATTATTTGGGGTTTATTTGGGTTTATTTGGGGTTTATAGGGGGTTATTTGGGGTCTATATGGGGTTATTTGGGGTCTATTTAGGGTTTATAGGGGGTTTATTTAGGGTTTATAGGGGGTTATACGGTGTTTATTTGGGGTTATTTGGTGTTTATAGGGGATTATTGGGGTTTATTTGGGGTTGTTTGGGGTTTGTAGGTGGTTATTTGGGGTTATTTGAGGTCTGTATGTGGTTTATAGAGGATTTATAGGGGGTTATTTGGGGTTTTTGGGGGTTAATATGGGTTTATTTGGGGTTATTTGGGGTTATTTGGGGTTTATATTTTGTTTGGGGTCTCTATGGGGTTTACAGGGGATTTGGGGGTTATGGGACCTGCCCTGCAAGGAGGCAGCTCTGGGGGCCTGTGCCGGGGCCTTTGCTGCGGGAATTTGGGGAAAATTCAGGAATTTTTAGGATTATTTGGGGTTTTGGGAGAGGTTTATGGGGTTATAGGGGATTTGGGGGGGATTTGGAGGGGTGTTATGGGGATTTATAGGGGATTATTTGGGGTTTATAGGTGGTTATTTGGGATTATTTGGGGTTTATTTGGGGTTTATGGGGGATTATTTGGGGTTTATGGGGGATTATTTGGGGTTTATAGGTGGTTATTTGGGATTATTTGGGGTTTATTTGGGGTTTATAGAGGGTTATTTGGGGTTTATGGGGGATTATTTGGGGTTTGTAGGGGGTTATTTGGGATTATTTGGTGTTTATTTGGGGTTTATAGAGGGTTATTTGGGGTTTATGGGGGATTATTTGGGGTTTATAGGTGGTTATTTGGGATTATTTGGGGTTTATTTGGGGTTTATTTGGGGTTATTTGGGGTTTATGGGGTGTTTGGGGTGATCTATGGGGTCTATAAAGGGGTTATGGGACCTGCCCTACAAGGAGGCGGCTCTGGGGGCCTGTGCCGGGGCCTTTGCTGCAGGAATTTGGGATTATTTCAGGTTTTTATGGGGTTTTTGGGGGGTTTATGGGGTTTAAAGGGGATTTATAGGGGATTATTTAGTGTTTATAGGGAACTTAGAGGGGATTTGGGGAGGTGTTATGGGGATTTATAGGGTTATTTTGGGGGTTATTTGGGGGGTCATAGGGGATTATTTGGGGTTTAAAGGGGATTTGAGGGGTTTATTTGGGGTTTCTAGGGGATTTATAGGGGGGTTGAGGAGTTCAAAGTGGATTTATAGGGGTTTAAATGGGAGTTATAAGGGAGTTATAGGGTGTTTGGGATGTTCTATGGGGTCTGTAGGAGGTTATAGGGGGTTTACGGGGGATTTGGGGGTTATGGGACCTGCCCTGCAAGGAGGCCGCGCTGGGGGCCTGTGCCGGGGCTTTTGCTGCGGGAATTGGGATTATTTGGGTTTTTTGGGGTTTATTTGGGGGTTTTTTTTGGGTTGTTTGGGGTTTATTGGGGTTTATTTGGGGTTTATTGGGGGTTATATGGGTCTATATGGGGTTATTTGGGGTTTATTTAGGGTTTATAGGGGGTTATACGGTGTTTATTTGGGGTTATTTGGTGTTTATAGGGGATTATTTGGGGTTTATTGGGGTTTATTTGGGGTTGTTTGGGGTTTATAGGGGGTTATACGGTGTTTATTTGGGGTTATTTGGTGTTTATAGGGGATTATTTGGGGTTTATTGGGGTTTATTTGGGGTTTATTGGGGGGTTATATGGGTCTATATGGGGTTATTTGGGGTTTATTTAGGGTTTATAGGGGGTTATACGGTGTTTATTTGGGGTTATTTGGTGTTTATAGGGGATTATTTGGGGTTTATTGGGGTTTATTTGGGGTTGTTTGGGGTTTATAGGGTTAATTTTGGGGTTTATTGGGGGTTATATGGGTCTAGATGGGGTTATTTGGGGTTATTTTGGGGTTTATAGGGTTAATTTGGGGCTTTATATGGGGTTTATAGGATTAAATTTGGGGTTTATTTGGGGTTTATAGGGGGTCGTTTGGGGTTTATAGAGGTTGAAAGGGGATTTAGAGGGGATTTGGGGGCTTATTTTGGGGTTTATATAGGATTATTTGGGGTTTATTCGGGGTTTATTTGGGGTTATTTGGGGTTTATGGGATGTTTGGGGTTTATTTGGGGGTTATTTGGGGTTTATAGGGTTAATTTTGGGGTTTATATGGCGTTTATTTGGGGTTAATTGGGGTTTATAGGGGGTTATTTGGGGTTTATAGGGGATTTTGGGGTTATTTGGGGTCAATAGGTGGTTGTTTGGGGTTTATAGGATTAAATTTGGGGTTTATAGGACTAAATTTGGGGGTTATTGGGGGTTTATAGGGGATTTTGGGGTTATTTGGGGTTTATAGGGGGTTATTTGGGGTTATTTGAGGTCTGTATGTGGTTTATAGAGGATTTATAGGGGGTTATTTGGGGTTTTTTGGGGTTAATATGGGTTTATTTGGGGTTATTTGGGGTTATTTGGGGTTATTTTGGGTTATTTGGGGTTTATATGGGATTATTTAGGGTTATTTGGGGTATTTTATGGGGTTTTTAATGGAGTTTATGGGGGATTTATTGGGTCTATAAAGGGGTTACGGGACCTGCCCTGCAAGGAGGCGGCGCTGGGGGCCTGTGCCGGGGCTTTTGCTGCCGTAAATTGAGTTTTTTAGGGTTTTATATGAGATTTATAGAGGATTTTGGGGGGTATTTGGGGTTTATTTGGAGTTATTTGGGCTTATTTGGGGTTTATAGGGGATTATTTGGGGTTTATTTGGGGTTTATAGGGGATTATTTGGGGTTTATTTGGGGTTTATAGGGGTTTATTTGGGGTTTATTTGGGGTTTATAGGGGTTTATTTGGGGTTAATTTGGGGTTTATAGGGGTTTATTTGGGGTTTATTTGGGGTTTATAGGGGATTTGGGGGGTTATTTGGGGTCCATATGTGGTTTATAGGGGGTTATTTGGGGGTTATTTTGGGTTTAGAGGGGGTTTATAGGGGATTTGGGGGAGTTATTTTGGGGTTATTTGGGGTTTATAGGGAATTTTGGGGTTTTTCGGGGCAGATGTTTTTTTTTTTTTTTTTTATGGGGTTTTTTGTGATAAGGAATTTTTTTGGTGATATTTTTATTTTTCTCCCCCCCAGCTGTACCTGACCCTGGCCTGGGGAGGTTTTATGGGATTTTAAATGGGATTTTTATTGGGGATTTTTTAGTAGGATTTTTAGTGGGATTTGAAATGGGATTTTTTAATGGGATTTTAAATGGAATTTTTATTGGGGATTTTTAGTGAGATTTTTAATGGGATTTTTAATGGGGGTTTTCAATGGGATTTTTAATGGGGGTTTTCAATGGGATTTTTAAATGGGATTTAAATGGGATTTTAATGGGATTTTAAATGGGATTTTTAAATGAGGTTTTATGGGATTATTTAAAGGCGATTTTTAAATGGGAATTTTTTTTTAATGGGAATTTTTAATGGGAATTTTTAATGGGATTTTTAATGGGGTTTTTAATGGGGATTTTTAAGGGATTTTTGATGGGATTTTTAATGGGATTTTTAATGGGATTTTAATGGGATTTTTTATGGGATTTATAATAGCATTTTTTTATGGTTTGGGGATTTTTTTTTTTTTTTTTTTGTAGGATTTTGGGGGTTTTTAGGTATTTTAATGGGATTTTAATGGGATTTTAATGGGATTTTTAATGGGATTTTTTAGAATTTCTGGGTTTTTTTGGGATGGGGATTTTTGGGGCATATTTTATGGATTTTAGGATGATATTTTCATCTCTCCCCAGCTGTACATGACCCTGGCCTGGGGCAGGGGCGGTTTTATGGGATTTTAATGGGATTTTCAATGGGATTTTTTTGGATGTTTTTGGGATTTTTGGGGGGATTTTTTGGGTTTTTTTTGTAGGATTTGGGGGGATTTTTAATGGGATTTTTAATGGGATTTTTAGTGGGATTTTAATGGGATTTTTAATGGGATATTAATGGGATTTTTAATGGGATTTTAATGGGGATTTTAATGGGATTTTTTTAGGGTTTGGGGGGATTTTTGGGGTGGTTTTTGGGGTATTTTTAGTGGGATTTTAATGGGATTTTTAATGGGATTTTTTAGGATTTTTTAGGATTTTAGAGTTTTTTGGGGTGGGGATTTTGGGGATGTTTTTGGGGATGTTTTGGGGTTTTGGGGTGGTTTTGGGGGTATTTTTAATGGGATTTTAATGGGATTTTTGATGGGATTTTAATGGGATTTTTAATGGATTTTTAACAGGATTTTTAATGGGATTTTTAATGAGATTTTTTTAGGGTTTGGGGGGTTTTTGGGGTGGAGATTTTCGGGATGGTGTTGGGGGACTTTTTTGGATTGGTTTAGGGTTTTTTAATGGGTTTTGGGGGCATTTTAAATGGGATTTTAATGGGATTTTTTTTAGGATTTTGTGGGTTTTTTTGTGATGAGGTTTTTTTAATGGGGTTTTTTGTGATAAGGATTTTTTTGGTGCTATTTTTCTCTCTCCCCCAGCTGTACCTGACCCTGGCCTGGGGCGGGGGCAGTTTATGGGATTTTTAATGGGATTTTTTTAATGGGACTTTTTAAATGGGATTTTTAATGGGATTTTTTTAATGGGACTTTTTAAATGGGATTTTTAATGGGATTTTTTTAGGGTTTGGGGGGATTTTTGGGGATTTTTTGGGGATGTTTTTGGGGGATGTTTTGGGGGTTTTTTTGTAGGATTTGGGGGCATTTTTAATGGGATTTTAAATGGGATTTTTAATGGGATTTTTGATGGGATTTTAGTGGGATTTTAAATGGGATTTTTTAATGGGGATTTTTAATGGGATTTTTAATGGGATTTTAATGGGATTTTTGGGGATGTTTTTTGGGATGTTTTCGGGATGTTTTTAGAATGGTTTTGGGGGATTTTTTTTTGGTTTTTTTGGGGTTTTTTAAATGGGATTTTAATGGGATTTTTTTTAGGATTTTGTGGTTTTTTTGTGATGAGGTTTTTTTTATGGGGTTTTTTTGTGATAAGGATTTTTTTGGTGACATTTCCATCTCCCCCCCAGCTGTACGTGACCCTGGCGTGGGGCGGGGGCGGTTTATGGGATTTTAATGGGATTTTTTTTAGGGTTTGGGGGATTTTTATATTATGGATTTTGGGGATATTTTTGGGGATTTTTGTGCGGGTTTTTTTTTTTTTTTTTTTTTTTTTGTAGGATTGGGGTGTTTTGGGGCAGGTTTTGGGGTATTTTTAATGGGATTTTAATGGGATTTTAATGGGATTTTTTTAGGATTTCGGGGGTTTTTCGGGACGGGGATTTTTTTAACGAGGTTTTTTGGTGTGTAGATTTTTTTGGTGATATTTTTCTCTCCCCCAGCTGTACGTGACCCTGGCCTGGGGCAGGGGCAGTTTATGGGATTTTAAATGGGATTTTAAATGGGATTTTTTTAATAGGGATTTTTAATGGGATTTTTTAATGGGGGTTTTCAATGGGATTTTTAATGGGGATTTTAAATGGGGTTTTTAAATGGGACTTTTAAAATGGGATTTTTTAGGGCTTTGGGGGAGATTTTTGGGGTGATTTGGGTTGGGTTTTTTTTTTTGTGGGTTTTTGGGGTATTTTTAATGGGATTTTTAATGGGATTTTTAATGGGATTCTTAATGGGATTTTAATGAGATTTTTAATGGGATTTAAATAAGATTTTTAATGGGATTTTTAATAGGGTTTTTAATGGGGATTTTTAATGGGATTTTTAGTGGGATTTAAATGGGAATTTTAATGGGATTTTTTAATGGGATTTTTTAATGGGATTTTTGGGGATGCTTTTTGGGATGTTTTTAGAATGGTTTTGGGGGATGTTTTGGTGGATTTTTTTGGTTGTTATGGGTTTTTTTGGGGTATTTTTAATGGGATTTTAATGGGATTTTTTTAGGATTTCGGGGGTTTTTCGGGACGGGGATTTTTTTAACGAGGTTTTTGAGGATGGAGAATTTTTTGGTGATATTTTTATTTTTCTCTCAGCTGTACGTGACCCTGGCGTGGGGCGGGGGCGGGTCCCGCCTGGCCAAACCCGCGGCCGTTCTGGCTCTGGCGGCGCCGCCCTTCCTGCTGGGGGCGCTGCGGGTGGCCGAGAACAGGAACAGCTGGGGAGGGGTCCTGGGGGGCTTCCTCTGCGGCACCGCCATCGCCGCCTTCCTGGTGAGTGAGAAAATAGCCTGAAAAACCACCCCAGAAAACCCCAAAATGGTCCTGGACTCATAAAGCAAAAAATCCCCATTAAAATCCCAAAAAAAAAACCCCAAAAAATCACCAAAAAATGGTCCTGAATCTCAAAAAACCCTTAAAAATCAAAATAAAATAAAATAAAATAATAAAATTAAATAAAATAAAATAATAAAATAAAATAAAATAAAATAAAAATCTCAAAAGATCCCAAATTCTATAAAACCAAAAAACACCAAAAAAAAGCCCCAATAAAATCCCAAATATTCCCCCCTGGGTTCATCTGCGGGACCACCATCGCCCCTTCCTGGTGAGTGAGAAAAATAAACCTAAAAATGACTAAAATGGCCCCAAAATGGTCCTGGACTCGTAAAGCCCAAAAATCAAAAAAATCCCAGTGAAATCCTAAAAAAAAAATCCCCAAAAAATCCCCAAAAAATGGTCCCAAATCTCAAAAAAAACACCCAAAAAATCCCAATTAAATTAAATTAAATTAAATTAAAAGTCCCAAATTCTATAAACCAAAAAAACCCCCAAAATCCCAGTTTAATAAAATAAAATAAAATAAAATAAAATAAAAAAACCCCAAAAAAGTCCTGAATTCTATAAAATTTAAAACCACAAAAAATCCCCAGTAAAATCCCCAATAATAATAATAAAAAAAATATCCCAATAAAATCCCAAATATTCCCCCCTGGGGGTTCCTGTGAGGAACAGCCATCGCCCCTTCCTGGTGAGTGAGAAAAATAAACATAAAAATGCCTAAAATAGCCCCAAAATGGTCCTGGTCCTGTAAAACACAGAAATCCCAAAATTCGCAGTAAAATCCTAAAAAAAATCCCAAAAAAATCTGGTCAAGAATTTCAAAAAAATGCCAAAAAATCCCAATAAAATAAAGAAAAACAACCCTAAAAGGTCCTGAATTTTATAAAATTTAAAACCACAAAAAATCCCCAGTAAAATCCCCAATAAAATAAAAAAAAAATCCCAATAAAATCCCAAATATTCCCCCCTGGGTTCCTGTGAGGAACAGCCATTGCTGCTTTCCTGGTGAGTGAGAAAAATAAACCTAAAAATGTCTAAAATGGCCCCAAAATGGTCCTGGTCCTGTAAAACACAGAAATCCCAAAATTCGCAGTAAAATCCTAAAAAAAATCCCAAAAAATCTGGTCAAGAATTTCAAAAAAAATGCCAAAAAATCCCAATAAAATAAAGAAAAACAACCCTAAAAGGTCCTGAATTTTATAAAATTTAAAACCACCAAAAATCCCCAGTAAAATCCCCAATAAAATAAAAAAAAATCCCAATAAAATCCCAAATATTCCCCCCTGGGTTCCTGTGAGGAACAGCCATTGCTGCTTTCCTGGTGAGTGAGAAAAATAAACCTAAAAATGCCTAAAATAGCCCCAAAATGGTCCTGGACTCATAAAGCCCAAAATTAAAAAATATCGCAGTGAAATCCTAAAAAAAAATCCCAAAAAATCTGGTCCAGAATCCCAAAAAAACCCAAAATCCCAGTAAAAGAATAATAAAAAAAACCCCAAAAGGTCCTGAATTCCATAAAACACAGAAATCCCAAAGGCATCCCAAAAACCCCAGTAAAATCTGCGAATATTGACCCCCAAAAAACCCTAAAATATCAAAAAAATCTCCCCCAAATCCTCCCCTGTGCAGAACGGCCATCGCTGCATTCCTGGTGAGCCCCCAAAATCCTAAAAAAACACCCCAAAAAACCCCAAAATGCTCCTGGTTCCATAAAGCAAAAAATCCCCATTAAAATCCCCAAAAAACCCCCAAAAAAACCCAAAAATCCCAGTAAAATTCTCCCCAAAAAAATCCTCAAAAACCTGGTCCTGAATCTCAAAAAAATCCCCAAACAACCCAATAAAATCCCCGCCAAAATAACCCCAATAATGGTCCCAATCCCATAAACCCCAAAAATCCCAATAAAATCCCCCCAAAAGACAAAACAAACAAAAAACCCCAAAAATCTCCCCCAAATCCTCCCCTGTGTGGCACGGCCATCGCCCCTTCCTGGTGAGTGGAAAAATAAACTAAAAATGCCTAAAATAGCCCCAAAATGGTCCTGGTCCCATAAAACACAAAAATCCCAAAAATTCCCCCCAAAAAAAGAAAAAAAAATGGTCCCAAATCTCAAAAAAAACCACCCAAAAAATCCAAATAAAATAAAGAAAAACAACCCTAAAAGGTCCTGAATTTTATAAAATTAAAAACCACCAAAATCCCCAGTAAAATAAAATTTAAAAAAAAAATCCCAATAAAATCCCAAATATTCCCCCCTGGGTTCCTCTGCAGGACCACCATCACCCCTTCCTGGTGAGTGAGAAAAATAAACTAAAAATGCCTAAAATAACCCCAAAATGGTCCTGGTCCCATAAAACACAAAAATCCCAAAAATTCCCCCCCCCCCCCAAAAAAAAAAAAAAAAAAATGGTCCCAAATCTCAAAAAACCCTTAAAAACCAAAATAAAATAAAATAAAATAAAATAAAATAAAATAAAATAAAATAAAATATAAAATAAAAATCCCAAAAGGTCCCAAATTCTATAAAACCAAAAAACACCAAAAAAAAGCCCCAAAAAATTCCCAATAAAATCCCAAATATTCCCCCCTGGGGGTTCATGTGTGGCACGGCCATCGCCCCTTCCTGGTGAGTGAGAAAATATTCTAAAATAACACCCCAGAAAACCCCAAAATGCTCCCAAACTCATAAAGCCCAAAAATTAAAAAAAATCCCAGTGAAATCCTAAAAAAAAAATCCCCAAAAAATCACCAAAAAATGGTCCCGAAATCTCAAAAAATCCCCCCAAAAATCCCAGTTTAACAAAATAAAATAAAATACAAAAAACCCAAAAAGGTCCTGAATTCTATAAAACCAAAAACCACAAAAAATCCCCAGTAAAATCCCCAATAAAATCCAAAAAAATCCCAATAAAATCCCAAATATTCCCCCCTGGGGGTTCATGTGTGGCACGGCCATCGCCCCTTCCTGGTGAGTGAGAAAAATAAACCTAAAAATGACTAAAATGGCCCCAAAATGGTCCTGGACTCGTAAAGCCCAAAAATCAAAAAAATCCCAGTGAAATCCTAAAAAAAAAATCCCCAAAAAATCACCAAAAAATGGTCCCAAATCTCAAAAAAAACACCCAAAAAATCCCAATAAAATTAAATTAAATTAAATTAAATTAAAAGTCCCAAATTCTATAAACCAAAAAAACCCCCAAAATCCCAGTTTAATAAAATAAAATAAAATAAAATAAAATAAAATAAAAAACAAAAAAGTCCTGAATTCTATAAAATTTAAAACCACAAAAAATCCCCAGTAAAATCCCCAATAATAATAATAAAAAAAATATCCCAATAAAATCCCAAATATTCCCCCCTGGGGGTTCCTGTGAGGAACAGCCATCGCTGCTTTCCTGGTGAGTGAGAAAAATAAACCTAAAAATGACTAAAATAGCCCCAGATTTGTCCCCAAAATCCCCCTGGGACCCTCCAGGACCCCCCAAAATCCCCCAAATCCCCTCAAAGTCCCCCTGGGACCCCCAAAGTTCCCAAATCTTCCCCCAAAATCCCCCTGGGACCCCCAAAATTCCCAAATTTGTCTCCAAAATCCCCTGGGACCCCCCAGGACCCCCCAAAATCCCCCAAATTCCCCCAAACCCCCTCTGAGACCCCCCAAATCTCCCCAAAATCCCCCTGGGACCCCCAAAATTCCCAAATTTGTCTCCAAAATCCCCTGGGACCCCCCAGGACCCCCCAAAATCCCCCAAATCCTCCCCAAAATCCCCAAATCTGTCCCCAAAATCCCCTTGGGACCACCAAAATCTCCCCAAAGTCCCCCTGGGACTCCCCAAATCCCCCCCAAAATCCCCCTGGGACCCCCCCCAAAATCCCCCAAATTCTCCTCAAATCCCTTCTGGAACCCCCAAAATCTCCCCAAAATCCCCCTGAGACCCCCCAAATCCTCCAAATCTGTCCCCAAAATCCCCCAAATACCCCTCGAATCCCCTCTGGGACCCCCAAAATCCCCCTGGGACTCCCCAAAATCTCCCCAAACTCCTCCTGGGAGCCCCAAATTCCCCCAAATCTGTCCCCAGAATTCCCCTGGGACCCCCCAAATTTCCAAATCTGTCCTCAAATCCCCTCTGGAAGCCCCAAAATCTCCCCAAAATCCACCTGGGACCCCTTACAATCCCTCAAATCCCCCCCTAAACTCCCTCTGGGACCCCCAAAATCCCCCTGGGACCCCCCAAAATCTCCCCAAAATCCCCCTGGAACCTCCAAAATTCCCAAATCTGTCCCCAAAATCCCCCCGGGACCCCCCAAACCCCCTCTGGGACCCCCAAAATCCCCCCAAAATCCCCCTGGGACCCCCAAAATCTCCCCAAAATCCCCCCGAGAGCCCCAAATCTGTCCCCAAAATCCCCCAAACCCCCTCTGGAGCCCCCAAAATCTCCCCAAAATCCCCCTGGGACCCCCAAAATTCCCAAATCTGTCCCCAAATCCCCTCTGGAACCCCCAAAATCCCCTTGGGACCCCCCAAAATCCCCCTGAGACCCCCCAGGACCCCCCAAAAAGCCCCAAAATCCCCCCAAATCTCCCCCCAGGTGACGTGTGTGGTGGGAAACTTCCAGAACCCTCAGGGGGGGGATTTGGGGTGGGGGGCGACCCCCCGAGCCCCCCCCGAGGTGCCCCCCCAAAACCCCCAACCCCCCCTGGAGGAGATCAGCGTCACCCAGGTGAGACCCCCAAAACTGGGACCCCAAAAATGACCCCAAAAATTGGGGAGGGGTCCCAAAAATGGACCCCAAAAATGGGGGGAGGGTCCCAAAACCAGACCCCAAAAATTGGGGAGGGGTCCCAAAAATGGGGGGAAAGACCCCAAAAAACTGACCCCAAAAATGGACCCTGAAAATGGGGAGGGACCCCAAAAATGGACCCCAAAAATGGGGGGAGGGTCCCAAAACCAGACCCTAAAAATGGGCGGGAGACCCCAAAAAACCAACCCCAAAAACTGAGGGAGGATCCCAAAAATGGGAGGGGAGACCCCAAAAATGGACCCTAAAAATTGGGGGGGAGACCCCAAAACTGACCCCAAAAATGGACCCCAAAAATGGGGAAGGACCCCCAAAAACTGACCCCAAAAATGGGGGAGGGTCCCAAAAATTGACCCCAAAAATGGGGGGAGGGTCCCAAAACCAGACCCTAAAAATGGGCGGGAGACCCCAAAAAACCGACCTCAAAAATGGACCCTGAAAATGGGGAGGGACCCCCAAAAATGGACCCCAAAAATGGGTGAGGAGACCCCAAAAAACTGACCCCAAAAATAGGGGAGGGTCCCAAAAATTGACCCCAAAAATGGGGTAGGACTCCCAAAAACGGGGGAGGGACCCCAAAAACTGACCCAAATAATGGGGGACCCCAAAAATGGGGAGGAGACCCTAAAAATTGGCCCTAAAAATGAGGAGGGGTCCCAAAAATGGGGGGAGAGCCCAAAAACTGACCCCAAAAATAGGGAGACCCCGAAAATGGGGGGAACCCCAAAAACTGACCACAAAAATGGGACCCCAAAAACTGACCCCAAAAAACCGGGGAGGGACCTTAAAAATCGGCCCTAAAAATGAGGAGGGGTCCCAAAAATGGACCCTGAAAATGGGGGGGGGAGATCCCAAAGTGAACCCCAAAAAGTGGGGGCCAAAAATGGGGGGAGAGCCCAAAAACAAACCCCAAAAATGAGGAGAAAGTGCCAAAAAAATGGGGTTTTGGGGACAGATTTGGGAATTTTGGGGAGTTCCAGAGGGACTTTGGGGGGTCCTGGGGGAATTTTTTGGGAATTTTGGGGGGTCAGGGGAAGGTTGAGGGGATTTTGGGGGGTCCTGGCTGGTCCCAGGGGGAATTGGGGGGGGATTTGGGGGTCCCAGGGGGATTTGGGGGGAATTATTGGGAATTTTGGGTGGTCCCAGAGGGGTTTTGGGGGGAATTTGGGGGTTCCTGGGTGGTCCCAGGGGATTTTGGGGGGGATTTTTAGGGGATTTGGGGAGGGGTCCCCAAAAATGGACCCCAAAAAGGGGAGGGGATCCCCAAAATGAGGGAGGGGTCCCAAAAATTGAGCCCAAAAATGGGGAGGGGCCCCAAAAATGGGAAAGGGAATCCTAAAAATGAGGGGGGAGCCCAAAAATGGGAAGAGAGACCCCAAAAATAGACCCCAAAAAGGGGAGAGGGACCCCAAAAATGGGGAAGGACCCCAAAAATTGAGCCCAAAAATTGAGGGATCCCAAAAATTGTGGGGGGAAGCCCAAAAATGAGGAAGGGTCCCAAAAATAGGGGAAGGACCCCCAAAAATTGAACCCAAAAATGGGAAGAGGGACCCCAAAAATGAGGGAGGAACCCTAAAAATTAACCAAAAAAATGGGGAGGAGACCCAAAAAGGGGAGGGGGATCCCAAAAAGGGGCAGAGGGACCCTAAAAATGGGGAGAGACCCCCAAAAATTGAGCCCAAAAAATTGGGGGGGTTCCCAAAAGGTGGAGGGGGAGCCCAAAAATGGGGAAGGGTCCCTAAAAATTGGGGGAGAGACCCTCAAAACAGGAAAAAGAATCCGAAAAGTTGGGGGAAAAACCCCAAAAATTGATTTTTAAAAAGGGGGGGAACCCCAAAAATGGGGAAATGGGGTGGGGGGGGTGAGAAATTTGGGGAGGGGGACCCCAAAATTTGGGGTGACCCCTCCCCCTGTTCCCCCCCAGGTGCGTCGGGCCGAGTTCCCAGCGGTGACCTGAGAGACCCCGGATTTGGGACCCCAAAATTTGGGAACAACGGGATTGGGGGGGGCCTGGAATTTGGGGGAGCCTGGAATTTGGGATCCCGAAATTTGGGGGAGCCTGAAAATTTGGGATCACGAATTTATGGGATCCCAAAATTTGGGATCCCGAAATTTGGGGGAGCCGGAAATTTGGGATCCCAGAATTTGGAAGAAACTGAAATTCGAGATCTCAAAAATTGGGATCCCAAAATTTGGGGGATCCTGAAATTTGGGATCCCGAAATTTGGAAATCCTGAAATTTGGGAACGCCAGGATTGGGGGGTCCTGGAATTTGGGATCCCAAAATTTGGGAGAAACTGAAATTTGGGATCCCAAAATTTGGGGACAACGGGATTGGGGGGCCTGGAATTTGGGGGGGTCCTGGAATTTGGGATCCCAAAATTTGGGGGAGCCTAAAAATTTGGATCCCAGAATTTGGAAATCCTGAAAATTTGGGAGAAACTGAAATTTGGGATCCTGAAATTTGGGGGGTCCTGAAATTTGGGATCCTGAAATTTGGGGGGTCCTGAAATTTGGAGAATCCGGAGATTTGAAAATCCTGAAATTTGGGATCCCAAAAATTGGGGAGTCCTAAAATTTGGGATCCCGAAATTTGGGGGAGACTGAAATTCGGGATCCTGAAATTTGGGATCCCGAAATTTGGAAATCCTGAAATTTGGGATCTCAAAAATTGGAGGAGCCTGAAATTTGGGATCCTTAAATTTGGGAGGTCCTGAAATTTGGGATCCCGAAATTTGGGGGAGCCTGAAATTTGGGATTGTAAAATTGGGATCTCAAAAATTGGGGGGGTCCTGAAATTTTGGATCCCGAAATTTGGGAACGCCGGGATTGGGGGGTCCTGGAATTTGGGGGGTCCTGGAATTTGGGATCCCAGAATTTGGGGAGCCTGAAATTTGGGATCTTGAAATTTGGGATCCCAAAAAGTGGGGGAGCCTGAAATTTGAGATCCTGAAATTTGGGGGATCCTGAAATTTTGGATCCCGAAAATTGGGATCCGGAAATTTGGGAACGCTGGGATTGGGGGGGGTCCTGGAATTTGGGAGAAACTGAAATTCGGGATCTCAAAAATCGGGATCCCAAAATTTGGGGGATCCTGAAATTTGGGATCCCGAAATTTGGAAATCCTGAAATTTGGGATCTCAAAAATTGGAGGAGCCTGAAATTTGGGGGATCCTGAAATTTGGGATCTTGAAATTTGGGAACGCTGGAATTTGGGGGTTCCTGAAATTTTGGATCCTGAAATTTGGGAACGTCGGGATTTGGGGGATCCTGAAATTTGGGATCTCAAAAATTAGGATCCCAAAATTTGGGAAACCTGAAATTTTGGATCCTGAAATTTGGGATCCCAGAAATTGAGGGGTCCAGAAATTTGGGATCCTGAAATTTGGGGAGGGTTCTGAAATTTGGGATCCTGAAAATAGAGATCTCAAAAATTGGGGGATCCTGAAATTTGGGATCCCAAAATTTGTGGGGTCTTGAAATTTGGGGAAGCCTGAAATTTGGGATCCCAAAATTTGAAAATCCTGAAAATTTGGGATCCCAGAATTCAGGGGGGGGTCCTGAAATTTGAAAATCCTGAAAATTTGAAATCCAGAAAATTTGGGATCTCAAAATTTGGGGGATCCCGGAAATTTTTTTTTTTTGGGGGGGGGGAGGGGGGAGGGGGAGGTATTTTTGGGGCTGGGGGAGGGGCAATAAATCGACTCCGTGTGACCCCCCCCGTGTCTGTGGATCTATAGGGGATCTATAGGGGATCTATAGGGGATTTTGGGGGCTTCTATAGGGGGTTTATAGGGGTCTATGGGGGGATCTATAGGGGATTTGGGGGGGTTTCTATAGGGGTCTATAGGGGTCTATGGGGGTTTCTATAGGGGATCTATAGAGGATTTGGGGGGGTTTCTATAGGGGGTCTAGAGGGGATTTTGGGGGCATCTATAGGGGGTTTATAGGGGTCTATGAGGGGTTTCTATAGGGGGTTTATAGGGGATTTCAGGGGGTTTCTGTGGGGCTTATGGGGGTTTGTATAGGGGGTCTATAGGGAATTTTGGGGGGTTTTATAGGGGGTCTATAGGGGGTTTGGGGGGGATCTATAGGGTGTCTATAGAGATTCGATAGGGGGCATCTATGGGTGTCTATGGGAGATTTGGGGGGTCTATGGGGTTCTATAGGGGCTGGGGGGATCTATAGGGGGTCTATGGGGTCTATGGGGCTGGGGGGTCTATGGGAGGGATTGGGGGTGTTTCACCTATAGAAAGGGGCGTGGCCAACCCCCACGTGCCCTCACGCAGCCAATGGGGGAGGGCCGGCAGTGGGGGTGGTTTAAATGGTGTGTAACCGGAAATGGGGCGTGGTCTAATATAAACAGTGGGCGTGGCCATAAGGGGCGTGTCCAACAAATAGCGCCCTGTGTGGAGCATGGAAGGGGTGTGGCCAAATAAAGCTCCGCCTTTTTTGAGGGCGTGGCATAAAGGAGGCGTGGTTAGTAAATGGAGCTGTTTGTGGGCGTGGCCAGCACAGGCCACGCCCCCTCGCACTGCGGCGGGTGGGCACTGAGAGGGGGCGTGGTTTAGTGATAGGGATTGAAATTGTGGGCGTGGTTATATTAGGCCACGCCCCCTCAATGCTCGCCCGCCGCAGTCCGAGGGGGCGTGGCTTAGTGATTGGGGAATTGTGGGCGTGGTCTGTATTGGCCACGCCCCCTCGGAGTGCAACAAGCAGACACTGAAAAGGGGGCGTGGTTTTTGTGGTTGGAGGTGTTTTGTGGGCGTGGTCATCTTAGGCCACGCCCCCTCTGACTACGGTGGGACGGATATTGAAAGAGGGCGTTGCTTAATGATTGGGGAATCGTTGTGGGCGTGGTCTGTGTTGGCCACGCCCCCTCATGCTGCGACGGGTGGGCACTAAAAGGGGACGTGGTTTAGTAATGGGGAGTGGTTGTGGGCGTGGTTATCTTAGGCCACGCCCCCTCCAACTCGACTGTCATGCACTGAAAGGGGGCGTGGCTCGTGATAGCGAGTCTTTGTGGGCGTGGTCAGATCAGGCCACGCCCCCTCGGATGGGCGCTGAGAGGGGGCGTGGCTTGCTATTGGAGGCGGCTCTGTGGGCGTGGCTAACTCAGGCCACGCCCCCTCGGACTGCGGCGGGGCGGGCGCGGCTCCGGCGGCCGAGGGTGAGTGGGGGGCGGGATCGGGGGGATTTGGGGGGATTTTTGGGGGGATTTTGGGGGGATTTTTGGGGGATTTTGGGGGGATTTGTGGGTGGGGAGGGCCGGGGGTCCCCTATGGAGGGGCGGGACCGCTATGGAGGGGAGGGGGCGTGGATGGGGGGTGCTATAGGAGCCCGGGGGGCTATAGGGGGTCCCCTATGGCCATAGGGGATGGGGGTCCGGGGCCGAGGGATGTGAGGGGGGGTCCTATGGATGCTTTAGGGGCGGGTCCTATAGCGGGGGGGGGCTCGGGTGGGAATTATGGGGGCTGGCCCTGGAGAGGAGACCCCGGGCCTGGCCAGGCCCTATGGACCCCTATGGACCCTATAGACCCTTATAGGCCCCTATCGACCCCTATGAACCCTATAGACCCCTATGGAACCCTATAGATCCTATAGGCCCCTATGGAACCCTATGAACCCCTATAGACTTGTATAGAACCCTATAGACTTCTATAGACTCTTATAGACCCCTATAGGCCCCTATAGACCCTTATAGGCCCCTACAGAACCCTATGGAACCCTATGGACCCCTATAGACACCTATAGACACCTATGGACCCCTATGGACCAATACAGGCCCCTATGGACCCCTATAGACCACTATAGACCCCTATAGAACCCTATGGACCCCTATAGACCAATACAGGCCCCTATGGACCCCTATAGACTTGTATGGAGCCCTATAGACTCCTAGGGACCCTGTGGACCCCTATGGAACCCTATAGAACCGTATGGCATCCTATAGACCCTTACAGAACCCTATAGGCACCCCTATGGAACCCTATAGACCCCTACAGGACCCTATGGACCCCTATAGATTTGTATAGAGCCCTATAGAATCCTAGAGACCCCTATAGGCCCCTATGGAACCCTATGGACCCCTTTGGACCTCTATGGAGCCCCCTAGATCCCTATAAACACCTGTTGACCCTATGGACACCTATGGAGCCCTATGGACGCCTATAGAACCCCTATGAACTCCTGTAGGACCCTCCCAGACCCCTATAGAACTCTACAGACCCCCTATAGAACCTCCATAGACCACTATGGACCCCTACAGACCCCCATGGACCCCTATAGAACCCCTATAGAACCTCCATAGACCCCTATAGGCCACCATAGACCCCTATAGGCCACCAAAGACCCCTATGGACCCCTATAGAACCCTATAGACCCCTATAGACCCCTATAGACCCCCCACAGACCCCTATAGAACCCTATGGACCCCCTGTAGAACCTCCATAGACCACTATGGACCCCTACAGACCCCTATGGACCCCTATAGAACCCCTATAGAACCTCCATAGACCCCTATGGACCCCTATAGACTCCTATAGACACCTATAGACACCTCTAGGTCCCTATGTACCCCTATGGACCCCTATAGAACCTCCACACACCCCTATAGAACCCTATAGACCCCCTGTAGAACCTCCATAGACCACTATGGACCCCCATAGACCCCTATGGACCCCTATAGAACCCCTATAGAACCTCCATAGACCACTATGGACCCCCATAGACCCCTATGGACCCCTACAGAACCCCTATAGAACCTCCATAGACCACTATGGACCCCCATAGACCCCTATAGGCCACCATAGACCCCTATGGACCCCTATAGAACCCCTATAGACTTCTATAGAACCCCCACAGACCCCTATAGAGTTCCAGAGACCCCCCTATAGAACCCCCATAGATGCCTATGGACCCCTATAGGCCCCTACAGACCCCTGTGGACCCCACAGACCCCCACAGGCTCCTATAGCCCCCCATAGACCCCTATATAACCCCTATAGATCCCTATAGGCTCCTATAGAACCCCTGTAGTCCCCCCATAGACCCCTACAGACCCCTATAGGCTCCTATAGAACGCCTGTAGTCCCCTATGAACCCCTATAGACCCCCTATAGAACCTCCATAGACCCCCATAAATCCCTGTAGAACCCCCATAGAGCCCTATAGGCCCCTGTAGACCCCTATAGAACCCCTATAGACCCCTACAGACCCCCATAGAACCCCTATAGACCCCTACAGACCCCTATAGAACCCCTATAGACCCCTATAGACCCCCACAGACCCCTATAGACCCCCCACAGACCCCTATAGAACCTCCATAGACCCCCATGGACCCCCATAGACCTCTATAGAACCCCAGAGACCCCAATATAACCCCTATATGACCCCTATAGACCCCTATATAACCCCTATAGACCCCTACAGACCCCTATAGAACCCCTATAGACCCCTACAGACCCCTATAGAACCCCTGTAGTCCCCCCATAGACCCCTATAGGATCTTGTGGGCCCCTATAGAATGCCTGTAGTCCCCTATGGACCCCCATAGAGCACTATAGAACCCCACAGACCCCTATAGAACCCCCACAGACCCCTACAGACCCCTACAGACCCCTATAGACCCCTTATAGACCCCCACAGACCCCCACAGACCCCTATAGACCCCTATAGAACCCCCACAGACCCCTACAGACCCCTATAGACCCCTTATAGACCCCCACAGACCCCCACAGACCCCTATAGACCCCTATAGAACCCCCACAGACCCCTACAGACCCCTATAGACCCCTTATAGACCCCTATAGAACCCCCACAGACCCCTATAGACCCCTATAGAACCCCCACAGACCCCTATAGACCCCTATAGTCCCCTATATCCCCCGATATCCGGTGGGGGGGGGCGGATCTGTCCGCGGTGCTGAAATGGGCGGGGCCTCCACTGCCGAGACCCCGCCCCCAACCGGGGCCTGGAGGGGCCCCCGGAGACCCCCGGAGACCCCCCAGAGACCCCGCCCCGAACCGGGACTGCCGGGACCCCCAGAGACCCCCCCCAAATCCGAGACCCCGCCCCCAACCGGGACTGCCGGGACCCCCAGAGACCCCCAGGGACCCCCAGAGACCCCCAGAGACCCCGCCCCTAACCGGGACTGCGGGACCCCCAGAGACCCCCAGAGACCCCCGGAGACCCCCCAGAGACCCCCAGAGACCCCCAGAGACCCCCGGAGACCCCCCAGAGACCTCCCAGAGACCCCCCAAATCCGAGACCCCCCAAATCCGGGACCCCCAGAGACCCCCCCAGAGACCTCCCCCAAATCCGGGACCGCCTCAAATACGGGACCCCCCCAGGGCCCCCTCCCAGGGACCCCCCACCCAAATCCGGGACCCCGCCCCGAACCGGGGCTGACGGGACCGCCCCCAAAGCCGGGACCGCCCCCAGAGACCCCCCCGCAAATCCCCCCAACCCCCCCAAATCCCCCCAAATCCCCCCCAGTCCCCCCCAAACCCTCCCCGGGATCCCCTAAATCCCTCCTATCCCTCCCCAGGGTCCTCCCCAGACCCCCAAATCCCCCCCAAATCCCCCCAAACCCCCCAAACCCCCCTCAAACCCCTCAATCCCCCCCAACCCCCCCAAACCCCCCCAGTCCCCTCCGGGGGTCCCGCTCGCTGCCCCCCGCGGCCCCGAGATCCCTCAAACCCCCCCAAATCCCCCCTAAATCCCCCCTAGATCCCCCCAAATCCCCCCAAACCCCCCCAAATCCCCCCAAATCCCCCCCAAATCCCCCTCAAACCCCCCCAAACCCCCCTAAATCCCCCCAAATCCTCCCCAAACCCTGCCCGGGATCCCCTAAATCCCCCCCCATCCCTCCCCAGGATCCTCCCCAGACCCCCAAATCCCCCCAAACCCCCCCCAAATAGCCCCCAAACCCCCCCAGATCCCCCCAAATCGCCCCCAAACCCCCCAAATCCCCCCCAAAATCCCCCTCAAATCCCCCCCAAATCCCCCCCAAATCCCCCCCAAACCCCCCCATCCCCTCCGGGGGTCCCGCTCGCTGCCCCCCGCGGCCCCGGGATCCCTCCAGGGTCTCCCCCAGACCCCCCAAATCCCCCCCAAAACCCCCCCAAAACCCCCCCAAATCCCCCCCAAATCCCCCTAGATCCCCCCAAATCCCTCTAAATCCCCCCAAACCCTCCCCAAATCCCCCCAAACTCCCCCAGATCCCCCCAAATCCATCCTTGAGTACCCCAAACCCCCCCATTCCCCCCCATCCCCTGCGGGGGTCCCGCTCGCTGCCCCCCGCGGCCCCGGGTATTCTCGGGCCGTAACACGGATCCTCCCCCGCGCTGTTATTGCTGGAGAATACGCGGAGCCGAGGGGCCGCCCCGGCCCTCGGGACCCCCGGGGACCCCCCAAACCCCCCCCAGCCCCGGCCAGGCTGGAGAAACCCCGGGACCCCCCCGGGAATCCCCTGGGGACACTCGGGGACATTCGGGAACGGCCCGAGGATCCCCCGGGGACGCTCGGGAACCCCGGGGAGCCCCGGGAGCGGCTGGGGGACCCTGGGGTGGCCTTTGGGGACCCTCCTGTGGCCTTTGGGGACCCCGGGGGGGCTTGGGGACCCTCCTGTGGCCTTTGGGGACACCGGGGGGGCTTGGGGACCCTCCTGTGGCCTTTGGGGACCCCGGGGGGGCTTGGGGACCCTCCTGTGGCCTTTGGGGACACCGGGGGGGCTTGGGGACCCTCCTGTGGCCTTTGGGGACCTTTTTGTGACCTTTGGGGACCCTTATGTGACATCGGGGAGCCCCGGGAGCGGCTGGGGGACCCTGGGGGGGCCTTTGGGGACCCTCCTGTGGCCTTTGGGGACCCTGGGGGGCCTTTGGGGACCTTTTTGTGGCCTTTTGTGACTCTTTTTGTGACCCCGGGGAGCCCCGAGAACGGCTGGGGGACCCTGGAGTGGCCTTTGGGGACCCTTGGGGGGCCTTTGGGGACCCTGGAGTGACCCTGGGGGACCCTGGGGGGGATTGGGGACCCTTGGGGGGCTTTGGGGACCCTGGGGGGCCTTTGGAGACCCTGGGGAGCCCCAGGAGTGGCTGGGGGACACCGGGGGGGCTTGGGGACCCTTGGGGGGGCCTTTGGGGACATTTGTGTGACCTTTGGGGACCCTTTTTGTGACCTTTGGGGACCCTTGTGTGACCCCGGGGAGCCCCGGGAGCGGCTGGGGGGCACCGGGGCCTTTGGGGACCCTTGGGGGGCTTTGGGGACATTTGGGGACCCTTTTGGTGACTTTTGCGGACCCTGGTGTGACCCTGGGAGACCCTGGGGGGTCTTGGAGACCCTGGAGTGGCCTTTGTGACCTTTGGTGACCCTCATGTGGCCATTGGCAACGCTGGGGTGACCCTGGGCGAACCTTTGGGGATCTTTGGGGACACCGGGGGAATTGGGGACCCTGGGGTGACCTTTGGGGACCCTTATGTGACCCCGGGGAGCCCCAGGAGCAGCTGGGGGACACCAGGGGGGCTTGGAGACCCTGGGGTGACCTTTGGGGACCCTCAGGTGACCTTTGGTGTCTTTGTGTGACCTTTGGGGACCTGCAGGGGACCCTGGGGGGCCTTTGTGACCCTTGGGTGACCTTTGGTGTCTTTGCATGGCCTTTGGGGACCCTTGTGTGACCTTTGGGGATCCTGGGGTGACTCATGTGGCCTTTGGGGACGTTTGGGTGGCCTTTGGGATCCCTTGAGTGACCCTTAATGACCTTTGGAGACCTTTGTGTGACCTCTTTGCCCACTCATGTGACCTTTGGGGACCCTCTTGTGACTTGTGTGACTCCTGTGACCTTTGGGGACATTTAAGTGACCTTTGGGATCCCTTGAGTGACCCTTAATGACTTTTGAGGACCCTCAGGTGACCTTTGGGGACCCTCCTGTGACCTGGGGGACCCTCGTGTGACCTTTGAGGACCTTTGTGGGACCTTTGGGGACATTTGTGTGACCTTTGTGTGACCTTTGTGCCCCTTCTGTGACAATTCTGCCCCCCTTCCACGTGTGTGGGCGTGTCCCCGCCCTCGCCCCGCCCCTTTACAGCCGAAGGGGGCGGGGCCACTCATCTCATTAGAAAACGAAGCCACGCCCCCGGCGGGCTGAGGGCGGGAACGGAGCCGCGCCCTGATTGGCCGATCCGCCGCGGCGGGAACCGCGCTGAGGGGAGCGCCGCTCTGATTGGCTGAGAAATCCGCGCCCACCGCGGTGGGCGGGAACCGCGCTGAGGGCAGCCGCGTTCTGATTGGCCGATCCTCCTTGGCGGTAACGGCAGCCGCACCGCGATTGGCTGAATGCCTCCGGGGCGCGCAGCTGATTGGCCGCCCGGCACCGGCCGCGCTCGGCATGGCGGCGGCGCTGGAGAGGGCGCTGGGCCCGGCGCTACCGGGGGAAGGCTCGGAGGAGCCGCTGCCGCCGCTGCCGGTGCTGGTGCTGGGCCCGGCGGGCTCGGGCCGCACCTCGCTGCTGCTGCGGACGGCGCTGGCGGGCGGAGCGGACGGGCCTCGAGTGCTGTTCCTGGCGCCCAGCGCCATCCCCCGGCTCCCGGAAGGCCCCGGCGGGACCGGCACCGACCCCAGAGCGCTGCAGGTGAGCGGGGCCGGCGGCACCGGGAGGGGTTTGACGGGACGGGCGGGGTTTGCTGAGGGAGAGGCGGGGTTTGCCGGGAGGGGCGGGGTTTGCTGAGGGGGAGGCGGGGCCTGTGGAGGGGGCGGGGTTTGCTGAGGGAGCCGCCAATGGGAGGCGGGGCCTGTGGAGGGGGCGGGATTTGCTGAGGAACGCGGGGCCTGTGGAGGGGCGGGGTTTTCTGAGGGAGCCGCCAATGGGAGGCGGGGCTTGTGGAGGGGGCGGGGTTTGTTGAGGGAATCAGCCAATGGGAGGCGGGGCTTGTAAGGGGGGCGGGGTTTGCTGAGGGAGCAGCCAATGGGAGGCGGGGTTTGCTGGGAGGGGCAGGGTTTTCTGAGGGAGCCGCCAATGGGAGGCGGGGCTTGTGCAGGGGGCGGGGTTTGCTGAGGGAGCCGCCAATGGGAGGCGGGGCTTGTGAGGGGGGCGGGGTTTGCTGAGGGAGCCGCCAGTGGGAGGCGGGGCTTGTGAGGAGGGCGGGGTTTGCTGAGGGAGCCGCCAATGGGAGGCGGGGCTTGTGCAGGGGGTGGGGTTTGCTGAGGGAGCCGCCAATGGGAGGCCGGGCTTGTGGGGGGGGCGGGGTTTGCTGAGGGGCCGCCAATGGGAGGCGGGGCTTGTGGAGGGGGCGGGGTTTGCTGAGGGAGCCGCCAGTGGGAGGCCGGGCTTGTGGAGGGGGGCGGGGTTTGCTGTGGGCGTGGCGTTGAGTGAATATAGTAATGTGTGGGTGGGGCCATCGCCAGAGGGCGTGGACTGGAAGGGGGCGTGGCTTTGTAGCTGTTGTGGGTGTGGCTACGCGTGTGGGCGGGGCTTGGGTACCGCCGTTCATGGTGGGGGTTTGTGAATGTTTTGGGGGTGCGGCCTGACTGTTGTCCCCTCTGTCCCCCTGTCCCCGTGTCTCTGTCCCTCTATCCCCATCCCCTCTGTCCCCCTGTCCTTCCCTGTTCCCTGTCCTCTCTGTCCCGTTTTCCTCCTGTCCCTGTGTCCCTGTCCCCGTGTTCCCTCTATCCCCATCCCCTCTGTCCCCTCTGTCCCGTGTCCCCTCTGTCCCCTTTTCCTCCGTCCCTGTCCCCCGTATCCCTGTCCCCCTGTCCTCTCCCCCTGTCCCCCTGTCCCGTGTCCCCCTGTCCCTTCCTGTCCTGTGTCCTCCTGTCCCTGTCTTCTCTGTCCCTCCCTGTCCTGTCCCCTTGTCCCCTTTGTCCCCTTTGTCCCCCTGTCCCCTCCCTGTCTTGTGTCCCCTGTCCCCTCTGTCCCCCTGTCTCTGTCCCCGTGTCCCCTCCATCCCCATCCCCTCTGTCCCTCCCTGTCCCCTCTGTCCCCTCTATCCCCATTCCCCCGTCCATGTCCCCTCTGTCCCCTTGTCCCCGTGCCCCTTCTGTCCCCATCCCCTCTGTCCCCCTGTCCTTCCCTATCCCCTGTCCCTCTGTCCCCTCCGTCCCGTTTTCCTCCTGTCCCCTCTGTCCCCCTGTCCCCGTGTTCTCTCTATCCCCATCCCCTCTGTCCCCTGTCCCCTCTACCCCCATTCCCTCTGTCCCTGTCCCTGTTCCCCATGTCCCCTCTGTCCCCTCTATCCCTCTCTCCCTGTCTCCTCTGTCCCCATCCTCTCTGTCCCTCCCTGTCCCCCGTCCCGTGTCCCTCTGTCCCTGTCCCCCGTCCCGTGTCCCTCTGTCCCTGTCCCCTGTCCCCTATCCTGTCCCTGTCCCTGTCCCTGTCCCCCTGTCCCCTCTGTCCCTTTCCCTGTCCCCTTTCCCCCCTGTCCCTGTCCCTGTCCCCCTGTCCCCGTGTCTCTGTCCCTCTATCCCCCCTGTCCCCCTGTCCCCTCTGTCCCTTTCCCTGTCCCCTTTCCCCCCTGTCCCTGTCTCTGTCCCCCTGTCCCCGTGTCTCTGTCCCTCTATCCCCCCTGTCCCTGTCCCTGTCCCTGTCCCCAGCGCCTGTCCCTGCGGTACCCCCGCTCGGTCCCCTGTCTGTGCGCGGAGCTGGTGTCGCTGTCGCGCTCTCTGGTGTCGCCGTCCCCTCCCCGCGCCCCGTCGCTGGTGCTGCTGGACGGGCTGGAGCGTTACCTGGGCCCGTCCCCGCGTGTCCCCGCGCGGGTGGCCGCGCTGCTGCTGGAGCTCACCGCTGTCCCCCGCCGTGTCCCCGGTGTCCCCCCGCAGGTGGTGGCGGCGCTGCGCCTCCCGCCGCCGTCCCCGCAGGCCTTGGGGACACTGCTGCGCTTCTTCCCCGCGCGGTGTCACCTCGGCCCGGCCCGGGTGACGCTCAGGTGTCCCGGGATGGCCCCCAGGAGGTGGCGGCTGTGCCTCGGGGACACCCACGGGGACAACGCTGGGGACAGGGACAGCGACAGTGACAGCGAGGAGGAGTGGGAGTGACACCCCGGGGAGTGACACGGACACCCCAGAGGTGACATGGACACCCCAGGGTGACATGGACACCCCAGGGAGTGACACGGACACCCCAGAGGTGACATGGACACCCCAGGGTGACATGGACACCCCAGGGAGTGACATGGGCACCCCAGGAGTGACATGGACACCCCAGAGTGACATGGACACTCCAGAGAGTGACACGGACACCCCAGGGAGTGACACGGACACCCAGAGGTGACATGGGCACCCCAGGGAGTGACATGGACACCCCAGGAGTGACACGGACACCCAGAGGTGACATGGGCACCCCAGGGAGTGACATGGGCACCCCAGGAGTGACACGGACACCCCAGAGTGACACGGACACCCCAGAGGTGACACAGACACCCGGGAGTGACATGGACACCCCAGAGGTGACATGGACACCCCAGGGTGACATGGACACAATGAGTGACACGGACACCCCAGAGTGACATGGACACCCCAGAGGTGACATGGACCCCCCAGAGGTGACATGGACCCAATGTCACCCCCCCACTGGTGACAAGGACCTGACGAGTGACGCAAAGTCAGTGTCGCCCCCCCAGTGACAAAGACTCGATGTCACCCCCTCAATGAGTGGCAAGAACCTTGATGTCACCTCCCCTCTGGTGACACAGACTCAGTGTCACCCCCCCACTGGTGACAAAGACCCCCCCAGTGGGTGACAAGGACCACAATGTCACCTCCCCAATGGGTGACACAGACTCAATGTCACCTTTCCTCTGGTGACAAGGACCCAACGAGTGACATGGACTCAATGTCACCCCCCCAGTGACACAGACTCACTGTCACCCCCCCATCAGTGGTGACAAGGACCTGAGAGGTGACACGGCCTCAGTGCCACCCTCCCACTGGTGACAAGGTCCTGATGTCACCCCCTCGTCACTGGTGACACTCTGACGTCACTCCCCCGTCACTGGTGACAACGAGGACCTGCAGGGTGACACGGCCTCAGTGCCACCCCTCCCCTTGTCACTGGGCCTTGGGGACAGGGTGGTGGCAGGGAGGTGACACCGTGCCAAGTGTCCCCACCCGGGGCCATCTGGGGGTTCCTGATAAGCCTTATCAGCCCCTCCCCCCACCCTGGGCCTGCCTGAGACACCCCTGAGGGCCCCAATGTCCCCACAGTGTCCCCAATGTGTCACCAGAGTGTCCCCAGGCTCCTGTCCCAGTGCTCCCAGTGTCCCCAATGTCCCCACAATGTCCCCACAGTGTCCCCAGGCTCCTGTCCCAGTGTCCCCAGAGTGTCCCCAATGTCCCCAGGCTCCTGTCACAGTCCCTCCCAGTGCCCCCCCGGTGTCCCCATTGCCCCTTCCAGTCCCTCCTGGTGTCACCTCAGTGTCCCCATTGCCCCCCTGTCACTCCCAGTTCCCTCCCAGTCCCTCCCAGTCCATCCCAGTCCCCCCCAGTCCATCCCAGTCCCTCCCAGTGCCCCCCAGTTCCTCCCAGTCCCTCCCAGTGTCCCTCAGTGTCCCCATTGCCCTTCCCAGTCCATCCCAGTCCCTCCCAGTTGCCCCCCCGTGTCCCCATTGCCCCTCCCAGTCCATCCCAGTCCCTCCCAGTGCCCCCCACTTCCCCCCCAGTTCCTCCCAGTCCCTTTCAGTGCCCCCCAGTGTCCCCATTACCCCTCCCAGTTCATCCCAGTCCCCCCCAGTGCCCCCCAGTGTCCCCGTGGGGTCGTGGCCTGGGGTCCCGGTGTCACTTTTATTGTACAAAAACATTAAAAACCCAAAGCAGGAGAAATTCGGTGTCCCCGGTGTCCCCTCTCTGCTCCGTGTCCTTGTGTGTGACATCATTGTGTCACGTGGCCCCTCTGGGATGACGTCAGCATGCCCCTGTGTGACGTCACCGTGTCACGTGTCCCTATGTGATGACGTCACTGCGCCCTGTGTGACGTCACCACGCCACGTGTCCCCTCTGTGTCCTCGTGTCACGTCTCCCTTGTGTGACGTCACAGTGATGTCACATCCCGCCCATGATGACATCACTGTGCCCCTGTGTGACGTCACCACGTCACGTGTCCCCATCTGTGATGACGTCACAATACCCACGTGTGACGTCATTGTGTCACGTGTCCCCTCCGTGTCCTCGTGTGTGACGTCACCGTGACACGTTACTCCCACGGTGACGTCATCCATCCTGTCCACGTGACGTCACTCTGACGCGTCCCTTCCGTCATGACGTCATCTGCCCCTTCAGTGTGACGTCACTGTGGTGTGTTCCCTCTGCGGTGACATCATCCTTCCCATTGGTGTGACGTCACCATGGCGCCTCCCTTTTCTTGTGATGTCATCGGTCCCTTTCCCGTGATGTCACTGCGATTTGTCCTTGCTGTGATGACGTCATCATTCCTCTCTGTGACATCACAGTGTTGCGTCCCCTGTGTCATGATGTCATCTGTCCCTTCTGTGTGATGTGTCCCATCCGTGATGATGTCATTGTGTCTGTGTGATGTCATCGTGTCCAGTCTCCTCCACCATGACGTCATCTGTCCCTTCACTGTGACGTCACCGCAGTGCATCCCCTCCTTGATGACATCATCATTCCGCCGAGTGATGTCACTGCCTTGTGCCCCTTCTGCATGACGTCACCGTGCCCTGTGTGACATCACAGAGATGCGTCCTCTCTGCAATGACATCATCACAAGTCCCTCCTGCGATGACATCACCTGTGACGTCACTGTACTGTGATTACATCATTCCTCTGCCACGTGACATCACCGTGTTATGCTCCTTCTGCCGTGATGTCATCAATTTCTTTTCTGTGATGTCACCACGATGCATCCCCTCTCTGATGACATCATCATTCCACCAAGAGATGTCACTGCATTGTGCCCCTTGCGCCGTGATGTGACATCACAGAGATGTGTCCCCTCTGCAATGACATCATCCCGAGTCCCTCCTGTGATGACATCACCTGTGACGTCACTATTTGTTGATGACGTCATTGCTCTGCCACGTGACATCACCATGTTGTGCTCCTTCTGCCGTGACGTCATCAATCCCTTCTGTGTGATGTCACAGAGATGCTTCCCCTCTGCGATGACGTCATTCTGAATCCCTTCTGTGATGACATCACCTGTGACGTCACTCTTTGATTATGACATCATTTCCGTGTCACATGACATCACCATGTTATGCTTCTTCTGCCGTGATGTCATCAATCCCCTCTGTGTGACATCACAGCGACACACCCATCTGCGTGACGTCACAATATCCCGTGTGACATCACAACGAGTCTCTCCACAAGTGACGTCACCACGTGTCACACGATGACGACATCACCCCTCTTCTGCAGTGACGTCACCCGCCCCTTTCTCAGGAGCAGATGACGTAATGGGGGGCGTGTTCTCCCGGCTTGAGGGGCGGGGCCGGTTTGGGGGGCGGGGCCAGGTTGGCGTAGGGGGCGGGGCCCGGGGGGGGCGGGCACAGCAGGGCCGAGCCCGGCTCGAAGAGCGTGTACTCGAAACTGGGGGACGGAGAGGGACCCCCAGAGGGACCCCCGGCCTGGGCGGGGGGCTCGGGACCCTCGGAGGGGCCCCAGGAATGGGCGGGGGGCTCGGGACCCTCGGAGGGGCCCCAGGGATGGGCGGGGGGCGAGGGACCCCCGGGGGAGCCCCAGGGATGGGCAGGGGGCTCGAGATCCTCGGAGGGACTCCAGGGATGGGAGGGGGGTGAGGGATCCCCCGAGGGGCCCCAGGGATGGGGAGGGGGCGAGGAATCCTCGGGGGAACCCCAAGAATGGGCGGGGGGCGAGGGATCCCCGGGGGAGCCCCAGGAATGGGCGGGGGGTGAGGCACCCCAGGCCTGGGGAGGGGGCTCGGGACCCCAGGGCTGGGGAGGGGGCGAGAGACCCCCGGGGGGGAGCGGAGGGTCCGAGCCCCCCCCCACCTCCTCCACGGCGTCCTCCAGTTCCAACGTGGGCGGCACGGGGGGGGCCCAGGGAAAACCCGGCCCTTGGCACAGCCACAGCTGCGGGGAGGAAAGGGTTAAATATACCAAAATATCCCCCAAAATATCCACAAAACATCCCCGAAAGTATCTCCAAACTATCCCAAAAATGTCCCCAAATTATCCACAAAATATCCCCAAAATATCTCAAAAATATCCTTAAATAGCCCCAAAAATAGCTGCCAAAATAGCCCCAAAAAACCCCCAAAATCCCCCCAAAAATCCCCCAAAATGCCCCAAATCCCCCCAGACCTGGAAGTTTCCGCCGAAGTTGCTGAAGAGCCCCTCGAACTCCCGTTCTGGGCCCGGCACCGGCGGCCACAGCTTGGCCTGGAGGGTCCTGGGGGGTCAAGGGGGGTCAGGGGGACCCCAAAATCCCTAAATCCAAAAAATCCCCCCCAAAATCCCTCAAATCTGCCAAAATCCCCCCAAAAATCACCCCCAAATCACCCAAATTCCCCCCAAAATCCCACCCCAAATCACCCAAATTCCCTGTGTTGCAATCCCAGCCTGGAGGGTCCTGGGAGGACACCGGGGGTCAGGGGGACCCCAAAATTGCCCCCAAAATCCCAAAATCACCCAAATTCCCTCAAAATCCCAAAAGTCACCCCCAAAATCAGCCCAAAATCATCCCAAAAATCCCCCATTGCTCCAGTCCCGGCAGCCACAGTTTGACCTGGAGGGTCCTGAGGGGAATGGAGGGTCGGGGGGGGGGTCGGGGGACCCCAAAATACCCCCCAAAATATCACCCAAATCCACCAAATCCGCCAAAATCCCCCCCAAATCACCCCCAAAATCACCCAAATCCCCCCCAAAATCGCCCAAATGTCCCATTGGTCCCAGCCCGGCCCCCACAGCTTGGCCTGGAGGGTCGGGGGGGACCCCAAAATCCTACTGAGCCCCCCAGTCCATCCCAGTCCCTCCCAGTTTCCCCAGTACCAGCAGTGGCCCAGCAGTCCCAGCACTCCCAGTCCCCCCCAGTCCCTCCCAGTCCATCCCAGTCCCTCCCAGTCCATCCCAGTCCCCCCCCAGTCCCTCCCAGTCCTCCCAGTCCATCCCAGTCCCCCCCAGTCCCCCCCAGTCCATCCCAGTCCCTCCCAGTTTCCCCAGTACCAGCAGTGGCCCAGCAGTCCCAGCACTCCCAGTCCCCCCAGTCCCCCCAGTCCATCCCAGTTCCCCCCAGTCCCCCCAGTCCCCCCAGTCCCCCCAGTCCCCCCAGTCCCTCCCAGTCCATCCCAGTCCCCCCAGTCCCCCCCAGTCCCCCCAGTCCCCCCAGTCCCTCCCAGTCCCCCCAGTCCATCCCAGTCCCCCCCAGTCCCCCCCAGTCCCCCCAGTCCTCCCCAGTCCCCCCAGTCCCCCCAGTCCCTCCCAGTCCATCCCAGTCCCCCCAGTCCCCCCCAGTCCCCCCAGTCCTCCCCAGTCCCCCCAGTCCCCCCAGTCCCTCCCAGTCCATCCCAGTCCCCCCAGTCCCCCCAGTCCCCCCCAGTCCTCCCCAGTCCCCCCAGTCCCCCCCAGTCCCTCCCAGTCCCCCCAGTCCATCCCAGTCCCCCCCAGTCCCCCCAGTCCCCCCAGTCCCTCCCAGTCCCCCCAGTCCATCCCAGTTCCCCCCAGTCCATCCCAGTCCCCCCCAGTCCATCCCAGTCCCCCCCAGTCCCCCCCAGTCCCCCCAGTCCCTCCCAGTCCATCCCAGTCCCCCCCAGTCCATCCCAGTCCCCCCAGTCCCCCCCAGTCCCCCCAGTCCCCCCAGTCCCTCCCAGTCCCCCCAGTCCATCCCAGTTCCCCCCAGTCCATCCCAGTCCCCCCCAGTCCATCCCAGTCCCCCCCAGTCCCCCCAGTCCCCCCAGTCCCTCCCAGTCCCCCCAGTCCATCCCAGTCCCCTCCCAGTCCCCCCCAGTCCCCCCCAGTCCCCCCCAGTCCCCCCAGTCCCTCCCAGTCCCCCCAGTCCATCCCAGTCCCCCCCAGTCCATCCCAGTCCCCTCCCAGTCCCTCTCAGTCCCTCCCAGTCCCTCCCAGTCCCTCCCAGTCCCCCCAGTACCGGCGGTGGCCCAGCAGGCCCAGCACTCCCAGTCCCAGCAGCAGCAGCACCAGCAGACAGGACAGTCCCAGTGTCACCGCGTCCAGCTCTGGGGACACACCGGGGTCACCGGGGACACTGGGGGGACTGGGGACACTGGGGACACACTGGGGACACTGGGGGGACTGGGGACACACTGGGGATACTGGGGGGACTGGGGACACACTGGGGACACTGGGGACATTGGGGACACTGAGGGGACACTGGGGTCACACTGGGGACACACTGGGGACAATGGGGATACTGGGGACACTGGGGACACTGGGGACACACTGAGGACATACTGGGGTCACACTGGGGACAATGGGGACATTGGGGACACACCGGGGACACCAGACACTGGGGACACTGGGGTCACACTGGGGACAATGGGGACACTGGGGACATTGGGGACACTGAGGGGACACCAGACACTGGGGACACACTGGGGTCACACCAGGTCATTGGGGACACTGGAGACATACTGGGGACACTGGGGACATTGGGGACAGGGGTCACACTGGAGGGGTCACACCAGGGTCACACCAGGGACACCCCAATGTCACTGTGTCCAGCTCTGGGGACAGGGGACACTGGGCAGGTCACGCTGGGGACACACTGGGGTCACATTGGGGACACTAGGGACAGGGGACGCAATGGGGACACACTGGAGGGGTCACACCGGGGTCACACTGGGGGGGTCACACTGGAGGGGTCACTGGGAGGGCACTGGAAGGACACTGGGGACAGGGGACACCGGGCTGGTCCCACTGGGGACACACTGGGGTCACATTGGGGACACTAGGGACAGGGGATGCAATGGGGACACACTGGAGGGGTCACACTGGAGAGGTCACACTGGGGACACACTGGAGGGGTCACACTGGGGACACACTGGGGACACACTGGAGGGGTCACACTGGGGACACACTGGGGACACACTGGGGTCACACTGGAGGGGTCACACTGGGGACACACTGGGGACACACTGGAGGGGTCACACTGGGGACACACTGGAGGGGTCACACTGGGGACACACCGGGGTCACACTGGAGGGGTCACACTGGGAGGACACTGGGGACATGGGGAGGACCAGGGTCACACTGGGGACATGGCAGGGACAGGGGTCACACTGGGGTCACAGTGGGGACACCGGCTCAGAGACCCCTCCCTGTGTCCCCCCAGTGCCACCCCCACCCCCCTGGTGTCCCTGTGTGTCCCCAATGTCCCCGTGTCCCCTCTGTGTCCCCTCTGTGTCCCCACCATGTCCCTCAAGTCCCCCCTACCCTCCTGTCACTGCCACCCCCCTGTCCCTCTCTGTCCCCTCAATGTCCCCAAGTCCCCCACCCCTCTCAATGTCCCCAAGCCCACCATCCTTCCCTGTCCCCTCAATGTCCCCATGTCCCTCAGTGTCCCCTGGATGTCCTGGTGCCCCCTCAATGTCCCCAAATCCCCCAGTACCCTCCCATCCCCTCAATGTCCTGGTGTCCCTCCCTGTTCCCTGGTGTCCCCTCCATGTCCCAGGTGTCCCCCAGGTGTCCCCAGGTGTCCCCAGGTGTCCCCCAGGTGTCCCAGGTGTCCCCAGTGTCCCCAGGTGTCCCCAGGTGTCCCCCAGGTGTCCCAAGTGTCCCCAGGTGTCCACAGGTGTCCCCAGGTGTCCCCAGGTGTCCCCAGGTGTCCCCCAGGTGTCCCCCAGGTGTCCCCAGGTGTCCCCAGTGTCCCCAGGTGTCCCAGGTGTCCCCAGGTGTCCCCAGGTGTCCTCAGGTGTCCCAGGTGCCCCCAGGTGTGTCCCCAGGTGTCCCCAGGTGTCCCCAGGTGTCCCCAGGTGTCCCTGGTGTCCCAGGTGTCCCCAGGTGTCCCCCAGGTGTCCGCAGGTGTCCCCGCTGTCCCCCTGGGTGTCCCTGTCACTCACCGGGGGGTGTGGTGGCGGTGGCGGGGGGTGACCAGGGGCTCCAGAACCCGCCGTAGCTGATCCCGTCAGGGCGGGCCCGGGCCCGGACCGAGTACGGGGTGCTGCCCCTGAGCCCCCCGACCCCCTGTTCCCTCCTCCCGGCCGGGACCCCCACCTGGGGGGGATAAACAGGGGGTTAGAGACCCCAAACCCCCCCAAACGGGACCCCCGACCCCCTGCTCCCTGCGCCCCGCCGGGACCCCCACCTGGGGGGGATAGAGGGGTTAGAGACCCCAAACCCCCCCAAACGGGACCCCAAAACTGCCCCTGAGCCCCCCGACCCCCTGTTCCCTGCGCCCGGCCGGGACCCCCACCTTGGGGGGACAGACAGGGGGTTAGAGACCCCAAAATCCACATATGGGACCCCAAAAGCCCTAAACGGGATCCCCAAAACCCCCCCAAGGAGGTCAGAACGCCCCCAGAGACCCCAAATCCTCCCCAAGGGACCCCAAAATCCTCCCCTGAGACCCCCAAGACCCCCCAGGGACCCCCAAATCCCCTCAAGGAGCCCCCAAATCCCCCTCAGGGATCCTAAAACCCCCTCAAGGAGCCCCCAAGGACCCCCAAACTCTCCCAAACCCCCTCAAGGAGCCCCAAAATTCCCCCGAGGGACCCCAAAATCCTCTCAGGGCCCCGAATGGTCACTCACGGTTTTGGGGGTCCCCCCGGGGGGCTCAGGTACCCCAAACCCACCCCCAGGGACCCCCCAAGGATCCCAAAACTCCCCCAGGGACCCCAAAACTCCCTCAAGAAACTCCCAAGGACCCTAAAACCCTTCAGGACCCCAAAACTCCCCCCAAGGGACCCCAAGGACCCCCAAACCCCCTCAGGGACCCCAAAATCCACCCCAAGGGACCCCAAGATCTCCTCCAGGGTCCCCAAAAACTCTCCCAAGGACCCCCAAACTGCCCCAGGGAGCCCCCAAACCCCCCAAAATCCCTCAGGACCCCCCCAGGGCCCTTAATGGTCACTCCACGATTTTTGGGGGTCCCCCCGGGGGGCTCAGGGCCAGCTCGAAGACCAGGCTGGAGTGGAGGTAGGGCCCGGGGGGGGGAGCCCAGCGCACACAGAGCTCCCCCCGAGCCCCCCCCGGGGACACCGACAACGTTCTGGGGGGGCCCTGGGAGAACTGGGGGGAGGGGAGAGTCAGGGGGGACCCCCAAAAAAATCCCGGATTGATAGAACCCCCCAAACCCAAATCAGCCCCAAAAAATCCTGAGATCAGCCCAAAAATCCACCCCAAAATACCCAAATTCAGCCCAAAAATCCCCCCAAAAAACCCAAATTCACCCCAAAAATCCCCCCCTCGGTGACCCCAAAAATCCCAGATCGACAGGACCCCCAAACCCAAAAATTCCCCAAAAAATCCTGAAATCAGCCCAAAAATGCACCCCAAAAACTCCAAAATCAGCCAAAAATCCCCCCCCAAAAAAACAAATTCAGCCCAAAAATCCCCCCCTCGGCGACCCCAAAAATCCCAGATCGACAGGACCCCCAAAGCCCCAAAAAATCCCAAAAAATCCTGAAATCAACCCAAAAATCCACCCCAAAACCCACCAAATCAGCCCAAAAATCCCCCCCCCCGCCGACCCCGACACGTTCTGGGGGGTCCTGGGAGAACTGGGGGGAGGGGAGAGTCAGGGGGGACCCCCAAAAAAATTCCGGATCGACAGGACCCCAAAAAACCCTGAAATCAACCCAAAAACCTAAAAAAATCCCCCCCAAAATACCCAAATTCTGCCCCCCAAAATCTCCCCCCAGGAGCTCCCAAACTCCCCAGACCAGGATCCCCCAAATCCCCCCAGGACCCCCAAAATCCCCCCAAATCCCCCCCCAAATCCCCCCAAATCTCCTCAACCCCCCCAAAATTCTTCCCAGGACCCTCGAAATTCCCCCAAAATCCCCCCAAATCTCTCCCAGAACCCCCAAAATCCCTGAAATTGCCCCAAAATCTCTCCCAGGACCTTTAAAATCCCACCCAGATCCCCTCCAGGACCCCCAAAATCTCCTCAAATCTCCCCCAAAATCCCCCAAATACCCCCAAGATCCCCCAAATCCCCCCCACATCTCCCCAGGACCCCCCCAAAACCCTCCAATTTCCTTCCAGGACCCTCCAAATGCCCCCTAAATCCCCCCAAATCCCCCCCAGCACCCCCAAATCCCCCCAGAACCCCCCAAGCCCCCCCAGGACCCCCCAAATCCCCTCCAAACCTCCCCAAATCCACCAAAATCCCCTCCAGGATCCCTCAACCCCTCCAAATCTCCCCCAAAATGCCCCCAAATCCCCTCCAGGACCTCCCAGGACCCCCCAAATCTCCCCAAATCCCCCCCAAATCCCCCCAGGACCCCAAAATCCTCCCAAATTCCCCCAGGACCCCCCAAATCCCCCAAATCCCCTCCAGGACCCCAAAATCCCCCCAGCCCCTCCCGTACCGACTTGATCGATGAAAATCGTCTTCTGGAATAGGGGTGGGGGGCGCCCCGCCCATTTGGGGGGGGTCCCGGGGATTTTGGGGGGGGTCTCCACGTCCTTGGTGCTCCCGGGGGCCGTTTCATTGGTCTTGGTGATGTCAGAGATTTTGGGGGGGGTCCCGGTGGTCTCTGAGGGGCTTTTGATGGTCTTGGTGGTCTCTGGGGAGCTCTTGGTGGTCCCAGGGGGGGTCTCAGTGGTTTTTGGGGGGGTCCTGGTGGTCCCAGTGGTCACAGGGGGGGTCTCAGTGGTCTCAGAGATTTTGGGGGGGGTCTCAGTGGTTTCAGTGGTCCCAAGGTGGGTCCTGGTGGTCCCGGGGGTCTCTGGGGGTCTCTCGGGGGTCCCGGTGGTCTCTGGGGTGGTCTTGGTGGTCCCGGTGGTCTTGGGGAGCTCTCGGTGGTCCCGGTGGTCTCTGGGGGTCTCTCAGGGGTCCCGGTGGTCTCTGGGGGGTCCCGGGGAGGGTCCCCGGCAGCACCCGCAGCTCCAGGGGGACGAAGGTGACGGTGGCGGCCTCGGGGAACCGACACCAAAAAACGGGCCCCGACCCCCCGGGACACGGCCAGGGGACACTCCTGCCACGGGTCCTGCCTGAGAGGGGTCAGGGGTCACACAGGGACACGGCCAGGGGACACTCCTGCCACGGGTCCTGTCTGGGGTCACACAGGGGTCACACAGGGGTCACACAGGGGTCAGGGGTCACACTGGGGTCAGGGGTCACACAGGGGACACGGCCAGGGGACACTCCTGCCACGGGTCCTGCCTGGGGTCACACAGGGGTCAGGGGTCACACAGGGGTCAAGGGTCACACAGGGGTCAGGGGTCACTGCCAGGGGTCACTCAGCGGTCACACAGCAGTTTGTGGTCATTCAGGCATCAGTGGTCACTCAGTGGTCATTGGTCACTCAGGGGTCAGCAGTCACTCAGGGCTCACTCAGGGGTCAGGGGTCAGCGGTCACACAGGGTTCAGGGGTCACTCAGAGCTCAGGGGTGGGTCAGGGGTCAGTGAGGGGTCAGGGGTCACTCACTCAGGCGGTAGAGCAGTCTGTATCTCCGTGGGTCAGGGTCCCCAGGGCTGTCCCACAAACACCTCAGGGCTCACTCAGGGGTCACTCAGGGTTCAGGGGTCACTCAGGGGTCACTCAGGGGTGGGTCAGGGGTCACTCAGGGGTCAGTGAGGGGTCAGAGGTCACTCACTCCAGGCGGTAGAGCAGTCTGTATCTCCGTGGGTCAGGGTCCCCAGGGCTGTCCCAAAACACCTCAGGGCTCACTCAGGGGTCACTCAGGGTTCAGGGGTCAGCAGTCACACAGGGGTCACTCAGGGGTCACTCAGGGTTCAGGGGTCAGCAGTCATCACACAGGGGTCACTCAGGGCTCACACAGGGGTCAGGGGTCAGCAGTCACACAGGGGTCACTCAGGGGTCACTCAGGGCTCAGGGCTCAGGGGTTGGGGATCACTCAGGGGTGGGTCAGGGGTCACTCAGGGGTCAGGGGTCACTCACTCCAGGCGGTAGAGCAGTCTGTATCTCCGTGGGTCAGGGTCCCCAGGGCTGTCCCACAAACACCTCAGGGGTCACTCATTGATCACACAGGGCTCAGGGGTTGGGGGTCACTCAGGGTGGGTCAGGGGTCACACAGGGGTCAGGGGTCAGGGGTCACTCACTCCAGCCTGTAGAGCAGTCTGTATCTCCGTGGGTCAGGGTCCCCAGGGCTGTCCCACAAACACCTCAGGGCTCAGGGTTGGGGATCACTCAGGGGTGGGTCAGGGGTCACACAGGGGTCACTCAGGGGTCAGGGGTCACTCACTCCAGGCGGTAGAGCAGTCTGTATCTCCGTGGGTCAGGGTCCCCAGGGCTGTCCCACAAACACCTCAGGGCTCACACTGGGGTCACTCAGGGTTCAGGGGTCAGCAGTCACACAGGGGTCACTCAGGGGTGGGTCAGGGGTCACTCAGGGGTGGGTCAGGGGTCACTCAGGGGTCAGTGAGGGGTCAGGGGTCACTCACTCCAGGCGGTAGAGCAGTCTGTATCTCCGTGGGTCAGGGTCCCCGGGGCTGTCCCAGAAGCAGCTGAGGTCGTGCAGGGTGCGGGTGAAGCAGTGCGGGGGCTGCGGCTCCGAGCGCTGCACGATCCTCACTGACACACCGGAAAGGGCAAAGGTCACACAGGGGTCACTCGGGGGTCACAGGGTCACTCGGGGTCACTGGGGTAACACAGGGGTCACTCAGGGGTCATGGGGTCACTCGGGGGTCACTGGGGTAACACAGGGGTCAGGGACGCTGCAGGGGCCACACAGGGGTCACTTGGGGGTCACGGGGTCAGTCAGGGGTCACACAGGGGTCATTGGGGTCACACAGGGGTCAGAGACACTGCAGGGGCCACACAGGGGTCACTTGGGGGTCACGGGGTCAGTCAGGGGTCACACAGGGGTCACACAGGGGTCATGGGGTCACACAAAAGTCAGGGACACTGTGGGCAGGGCAAAGGTCACACAGGGGTCACTCGGGGGTCACAGGGTCACTCAGGGGTCACACAGGGGTCATTGGGGTCACACAAAAGTCAGGGACACTGCGGACAGGGCAAAGGTCACACAGGGGTCACACAGAGGTCACACAGGGGTCACACATGGGTCAGGGACACTGCGAGGGGGCACACAGGGGTCACACAGGGGTCACACAGGGGTCACACAGGGTCAGGGACACTGCAGACAGGGCAAAGGACACACCGGGGTCATGGGGTCACACAGGGGTCAGAGACACTGCAGGGGCCACACAGGGGTCACTTGGGGGTCACAGGGTCACACAAGGGTCATGGGGTCACTTGGGGGTCATGGGTCACTGGGGTCACACAGAGGTCACTCAGGGGTCAGGGACACTGTGGACATGGCAGGGGTCACTCAGGGGTCAGGGGGTCACTCAAGGGTCACAGGGTCACACAGGGGTCACAGGGTCACACAGGGGTCACAGGGACGGGGGGGTCAAACAAGGGGGGGTCACATGAGGAATTTCACACCAACCCCCCCAAACTCCCTCCTAAACCCCCCAAACCCCCTCAAAACACCCCCAGACCCCCAAATCCCCCCTAAACCCCCTCAAAACTGCCCCAAACTCCCCCAACTCTCCAAACCCCCCCAAATCCCACCAAACCCCCTCCCCAAACCCTCCAAGCCCTCAAAACTCCCTCCTAAACCTCCCAAACCCCCTCAAAACTCCCAAAACTGCCCAAACCCCTCCAAAATCCCCCCAAATTCCCCAAAACTTCCTCCTAGACCCCCCAAAACTCCCTCCTAAACCTCCAAAAAGCCCCCAAATCTCCCCAAACGCCTCCTAAACCACCCCAAAGCCTCCAAAATCTCCTGAAACCCCCCAAATCCCCCCAAAACACGAACTGCCCTTAACCTCCCCTCCTGAGCTCCCCCAAACCCCCAAAATCCCCCCAAAACTCCCCAAACCCCCAAAACTCCCCCCAAAATTCCCTCTTAAACCCCCCCAACTCCCAAAAAATCCCCCCAAACCCCCCAAATTCCCCTGAACCTCCCCAAAACACCCCCCAAATCCTCTCTTAAACCCCCTGAACTCCCTAAAAATTCCCCCAAACCCCCAAAAATTGTCCCCAAACCCCCCAAAAGTCTCGAAATTCCCCCCAACAACCCCAAAATCCCCTCCAAAAAACGCCAAAATTCCTAAACTCTCCAAAAAAACCCCAAAACCTCACAAATTCCTCACAAACATCCCTAAATCCCCCTCAAAATCCCCTCAAACACGCCCAAAATCTCTCCTAAACCCTTGAACTCCTAAAAATCCCCAAAACTTCTCAAAAATCCCCCCAAATTCCTCACAAACATCCCCAAATTCCCCTCAAATCCCCCCAAACCCCCTCCTGATCCCTCAAAGTCCCGAAACTCCCCCCTAAATCCCCTCCTGAGCCCCCAAAGGCTCCAAAATCTCCCTGAACCCCCCAATCCCCCAAAATTCCCCCCAAAACTCCCCAAACCCCACAAACATCCCCAAATTCCCCCTAAACCTCCCCAAATCACCCCAAAATCTCTCTTAACCCCCTGCCCTGAACTCCCTAAAAATTCTCCAAAATTCCCCCCAAACCGCCACAAACGTCTCAAAATTCCCCCAACACCCCAAAATCTCCTCCAAAAAATTCCAAAATTTCCTAAACCCCCCAAAAATCCCCCCAAACACCCCCAAAACCCCTTCCTAACCCCCCTGAACTCCCTAAAAATCCCCAAAACTTCTCAAAATCCTCACAAAATCCCCTCCTAACACCCTAAAACTCCTTAAAATCCCCCAAGTTGCCCAAAACACCAAAATGCTCCCTAAGAATACCCCAAAACCCTCCCCAAAATCCCCCCAAGTCTCCACAAAAAAACCCCAAAACCCCCCAAAATCTCCCACCTCCCCCAAATTCCCCCCAAATTCCCCCAAAATCCCCCAAACCCCCCCAAATTTCCCCAAAATTCCCCCCAAAATCCCCCCAAATCTCCCCAAACTCCCCCAAACTCCCCCAAATCCCCCCAAAATTCCCCCCAAAATCTCTAAAAATCCCCCAAAATTCCACTCAAATCCTCCAAAATCCCCCAAAATTCCCCTCAAAACCCCCCAAACCCCCCCGCCCCTCCCCCCTCCCCTCTGACCTTCCTCCTCCAGCTCTGGGGGGGTCTCGGAGCCCCCCCTGGACCCCCCCGGGACCCCCCAGATTTTGGGGAGCCCCCCCAGGAGCCCCCCCAGGAGCAGCAGCGCCGCCGGCCCCGCCATGGGGGGGATTTTTGGGGGGAATTTTGGGGTTTTTTGGGGGGTTCGGTGTTTTTTGGGGGGGCCACGCCCCGATAAGGCTCAGCCCCTCCCCCACCCCAGGGCGGGGCCGGGCTGGGGGGCGAGATAAGGGAGGGGGAGGGGGAGGAGATTTGGGGAAGTTTTTCCCCCACCCATCTTTGGGACCACCCCAAAAACAGCCCGGGACACCCCAAAAAAACCCAAAAATTCACCCAAAAAACGCCCAGAGACCCAAAAAAACACCCCGGGACCCCAAATCCACCCAGGGACCCCCAAAACCCCCAAAAATCCCCCCCAAAAAACACCCAGAAACCCCAAAAAACCACCCCAGGACACTCCGAAAACCCAAAAAATCCTCCCAAAACCACCCAGAGACCCCCCAAAAGCCCCAGAGACCCAAAATCCCCCTAAAACTCACCCAGGGACCCCAAAACCACCCGGGATGCCCCAAAAAAAACCCCAAAAATTCCTCCAAAAAACACCCAGAGACACCAAAATTCCCCCCAAAAAACACCCAGGGACCCCAAAACCACCCCGGGACCCCAAAACCCCCTCAAAAAACATCCAGAGACCCCCAAAAACCCAAAAAATCCCCCCCAAAAAAAGCCCCAGAGACCCAAAATCCCCCCCCAAACCTACCCAGGGTCCCCAAAAACACCCCGGGATGCCCCAAAATCCCAAAAAATACTCCAAAAAACCACCCAGAAACCCCAAAACCCACCCAGGGACCCCCCAAAACCCCCAGGGGACCCCAAAATCCTCCTGAAAACCACCCATGGACCCCAAAATCCCCCCAAAACCCACCCAAGGACCCCCCAAAACCTCGGGGACCCCAAAATTTTCCCCCAAAACCACCCCGGGGACCCCCAAAATCCACCTCGGGATACCCCAAAAACCCCCTAAATCCCCCCAAAAACCTCAAAAAAACCACCCAGAGACCCCAAAACCCCTCCCCATATCCCCAAAAACCACTCCAGGACCCCAAAATCCTCCCCAAATCCACCCAAGGACCCCCCAGAACCTCGAGGACCCCAAAATCCTCCCCCAAAAACCCGAGGGATCCCAAAAACCCCCCGGGACCCCCCAAAAACCCCCAAAAAACCTCCAAAAAACCATCCTGGGACCCCAAAATCCCCCCCCAAATCCACCCAGGGACCCCCCAAAAACACCCAGAGACCCCCAAAACACCCCCAGACCCCCAAAAAACCTCCCCAAAAGCACCCAGAGACCCCAAAAAACGCCAAAATCCCCTCGGGACCCCCCAAAAAAGTGACCCAGGCAGGGAGAGGGAACAGGAGGCTTTAATGGGGGAACTGGGATGGACTGGGAGAGACTAGGATTATACTGGGATGGACTGGGGGGGACTGGGGGGGACTGGGAGGGACTGGGATGGACTGGGGGGACTGGGAGGGACTGGGGGGACTGGGGGGACTGGGGGGGACTGGGAGGGACTGGGATGGACTGGGGGGGACTGGGATGGACTGGGGGGGACTGGGAGGGACTGGGAGGGACTGGGGGGGACTGGGATGGACTGGGAGGGACTGGGGGGACTGGGATGGACTGGGAGGGACTGGGGGGACTGGGATGGACTGGGAGGGACTGGGGGGGACTGGGATGGACTGGGAGGGACTGGGGGGACTGGGGGGGACTGGGATGGACTGGGGGGGACTGGGATGGACTGGGGGGGACTGGGGGGGACTGGGATGGACTGGGGGGGACTGGGATGGACTGGGATGGACTGGGGGGGACTGGGATGGACTGGGGGGGACTGGGAGGGACTGGGATGGACTGGGATGGACTGGGATGGACTGGGATGGACTGGGAGGGACTGGGATGGACTGGGAGGGGACTGGGAGGGACTGGGATGGACTGGGAGGGACTGGGATGGACTGGGGGGGACTGGGGGGGACTGGGGGGGACTGGGATGGACTGGGGGGGACTGGGGGGGACTGGGGGGGACTGGGGGGACTGGGATGGACTGGGATGGACTGGGAGGGACTGGGATGGACTGGGAGGGGACTGGGAGGGACTGGGATGGACTGGGAGGGACTGGGATGGACTGGGGGGGACTGGGGGGGACTGGGGGGGACTGGGGGGGACTGGGATGGACTGGGATGGACTGGGGGGGACTGGGGGGGACTGGGGGGGACTGGGGGGACTGGGGGGGACTGGGGGGGACTGGGGGGGACTGGGATGGACTGGGGGGGACTGGGAGGGACTGGGATGGACTGGGGGGGACTGGGAGGGACTGGGAGGGACTGGGATGGACTGGGGGGGACTGGGATGGACTGGGGGGGACTGGGAGGGACTGGGATGGACTGGGATGGACTGGGGGGGGACTGGGGGGGACTGGGGGGGACTGGGATGGACTGGGGGGGACTGGGGGGGACTGGGATGGACTGGGGGGGACTGGGGGGGACTGGGGGGGACTGGGATGGGACTGGGAGGGACTGGGGGGGACTGGGATGGGACTGGGAGGGACTGGGGGGGACTGGGAGGGACTGGGAGGGACTGGGGGGGACTGGGAGGGACTGGGGGGGACTGGGAGGGACTGGGGGGACTGGGGGGGACTGGGATGGACTGGGGGGGACTGGGAGGGACTGGGATGGACTGGGATGGACTGGGGGGGACTGGGGGGGACTGGGGGGGACTGGGGGGGACTGGGATGGACTGGGGGGGACTGGGAGGGACTGGGAGGGACTGGGGGGGACTGGGGGGGACTGGGAGGGACTGGGGGGGACTGGGAGGGACTGGGGGGGACTGGGGGGGACTGGGAGGGACTGGGAATATACTGGGATGGTACTGGGAGCTACTGGGAGGGACTGGGAGCACTGGGGGAATACTGGGATCAAGCACAGATTGTACTGGTCTATACTGGTCTGTACTGGCAGGCACTGGTTGGAGCGGGCACTGGGAGGGTACTGGTCCATACTGGTGCATACTGGTCTGTACTGGTTTATACTGGTGGTTACTGGTCTATACTGATCCATACTGGTGTACACTGGTCCATACTGGTTTATACTGGCGGTCACTGGTCCATACTGGTGGTCACTGCTTGGGGCAGGCACTGGGAGGCACTGGGAGGGTACTGGTCCATACTGGTGCATACTGGTCTGTACTGGTTTATACTGGTCCATACTGGTGCATACCGGTTTATACTGCTGGTCACTGGTCTATACATGTCCATACTGGTTTATACTGGTGCATGCTGCTTTATACTTGTTTATACTGATTTATACTGGTCCATACTGGTCCATACTGGTTTATACTGGTGATCAGTGGTGTATATGGGTCTGTACCGGTTTATATTGGTTTATACCAGTCCGTACTGGTTTATACTGGTCCATACTGGTCTATACTGGTTTATACTGATCCATACCAGCCCGTACTGATCCATACTGGTCCATACTGGTTCATACTGGTCCGTACCGGTCTGTACTGCTCCATACCGGTCTGTACTGGTCCATACTGGTTTATACTGGTCCATACTGGTCCATACTGGTCCATACTGGTGGTCACTGGTCTATATGAGTCCATACTGGTTTATACTGGTCCATACTGGTTTATACTGGTGGTCAGTGTGGCGGACGCTGGGAGGGCACTGGTCTATACCGGTCCATACCGGTCCATACTGGTCCATAGTGGTCCATAGTGGTCCATACTGGTTTATACTGGTTGATACTGGTCTATACCGGTCCGTACTGGTTTATACTGGTTTATACTGGTTTATACCGGTCCATACTGGTCCATACTGGTTTATACTGGTTTACACCGGTCCATACTGGTCCATACTGGTTTATACTGGTTTATACTGGTCTATACCGGTCCGTACTGGTTTATACTGGTCCATACTGGTTTATACTGGTCCATACTGGTCCATACTGGTTTATACTGGTCCATACTGGTTTATACTGGTTTATACTGGTGTATACTGGTTTATACTGGTGTATACTGGTCCATACTGGTCCATACTGGTTTATACTGGTGTATACTGGTTTACACTGGTCCATACTGGTCCACACTGGTGTCAGTGCTGGGGGCGGGGCCCGCCCCTCCCCCCCCTCAGCAGGATCCGCGCGCGGCGCTTGAGCAGAGCCCGGGAGGGGGGAGGGGCGGGGGCCGCCTCCTCTGGGGGGGAGGGGGAGGTCAGGGACACCAAATACCCCAAAAATCACCCAAAAATCACCCAAAAAACCGCCCAAAAATACCCCAAAAATACCCCAAAAATCACCCAAAAAACACCCCAAAAAACCCAAAAAATACCCCCAAAATCACCCAAAAAACACCCCAAAAAACCCAAAAAATACCCCAAAAAACACCCCAAAAAACACCCCAAAAACCGCCCAAAAATCTCCCCAAATCACCCCAAAATACCCCAAAACACCTCAAAAATACCCAAAAACCACCCAAAAACCTGCCCAAAATACCCCAAAAGTCACCCCAAAATACCCCAAAAACCGCCAAAAAAACCGCCCAAAAATACCCCAAAAAACACCCAAAAATGCCCCCAAAATCACCCAAAAATCCCCCAAAAAACAACACAAAACCGCCCAAAATCCCCCCCAAAATCCCCCAGGGACCCCCAAAATCCCCCAGGCACCCCCAAAACCATCCATGAACCCCCCAAACCCCCCAAAATCCTCCCCAAAACCCACCCAGGGACCCCAAAATCCCCCTCAAAACCCCCCAGGGACCCCCAAAACCATCCATGAACCCCCAAACCCCCCAAAATCCTCCCCAAAATCACCCAAGAACCCCCCAAATCCCCCCCAAAATCCCCCAGGGACCCCCAAAATCCCCCCCAAAATCCCCCAGGGACCCCCAAAATCCCCCAGGGACCCCCAAACTCCCCCCGGGACCCCCAAAATCCCTCCCCGGGACCCCCCGCGCCCCCTCCTCACCCTCGGAGCTGGGGGGCGGCACCGGGGGCTCCTCCTGCTGCACCCGGGGGGGCTGGGGGACCCCAAAAACCCGTCAGGACCCCCCAAAAATGGGTCAGGACCCCCCCCAAAAAAAACTCGGGACCCCCCAAAACCAGCAACAGGGACCCCAAAAAACAACTCGGGACCCCCCAAAATGGGTCAGGACCCCCCAAAAACCAACCCGGGACCCCAAAAATGGGTCAGGACCCCCCAAAATGGACTCAAGACCCCTAATATTGACTCGGGACCCCCCAAAATGGACTCGGGACCCCCCAAAATGGATTTGGGATCCCCCAAAATGGGATCAGACCCCTCCCCAAATGGGGTCAGATCCCCCAAAATGGATTTGGGACCCCCCAAAATGGGGTCAAGACCCCCCCTAAATGGACTCGGGACCCCCAAAATGGGCTCAAGACCCCCCAAATTGACTCGGGACCACCCCAAATAGATTTGGGACCCCCCAAAATGGACTCGGGACCCCCCAAAATGGGGTCAAGACCCCCCTAAATTAACTCAAGACCCCTAAAATGGACTCGGGACCCCCCAAAATGGATTTGGGACACCCCTAATGGGGTCAGGACCCCCTAAATGGACTCGGACCCCCCAAAATAGACTCAGACCCCTCCCCAAATGGGGTCAGGATCCCCAAAATAGAATTGGGACCCCCCAAATGGATTCGGGACCCCCCAAAATGGATTTGAGATCCCCCAAAATGGGGTCAGGACCCCCCCAAATTGACTCGGGACCCCCCCAAATAGATTTGGGACCCCCAAAATGGACTCAGGACCCCCCAAAATGGGGTCAGGACCCCCCAAAATGGACTCAAGACCCCTAATATTGACTCGGGACCCCCCAAAATGGGTTCAGACCCCCCCAAAATAGATTTGGGACCCCCTAAAATCGGGTAGGACCCCCCCAAATGGATTTGGGACCCCCAAAATAGATTTGGGACCCCCCAAAATGGGGTCAAGACCCCCCTAAATGGACTCAGGACCCCCCAAATTGAATTGGGACCCCCCAAAATGGGATCAGGACCCCAAAATAGATTCGAGACTCCCCCAAAATGGATTTGGGACCCCCCCCAAATGGACTCGGGACCCCCCAAAATGGACTCGGGACCCCCCAAAATAGATTTGGGACCCCCAATCCCGTCCGTGTCTCACCTGGGGGGGGTCCCGGGGGGGGTCCCGGGGGGGCGTGGCCGGCGCTGGCCCCACCCCCTCCCGCAGCCGCTCCCGCAGCAGCTCCAGGAGAGCCCGGGGGGGGGCCCGGGGAAACTGAGGCACGGCCCGGACCTGCCCAGGTGTGATGGGAGGAGTCCTTACCTGGCCCAGGTGTGACAGGAGAACCCCTCACCTGGCCCAGGTGTGTCCCCTGTGTCCCCTCACCTGGCCCAGGTGTGATGGGAGGGGTCCTCACCTGGCCCAGGTGTGACGGGAGGAGTCCTCACCTGGCCCAGGTGTGACAGGGGAACCCCTCACCTGGCCCAGGTGTGACAGGGGAACCCCTCACCTGGCCCAGGTGTGTCCCCACCCCCCTCACCTGGCCCAGGTGTGTCCCTGTCCCCTCACCTGGCCCAGGTGTGTCCCCACCTCTCTCACCTGGCCCAGGTGTGTCCCCTGTCCCCCCTCACCTGGCCCAGGTGTGTCCCCACCTCTCTCACCTGGCCCAGGTGTGTCCCCTGTCCCCCCTCACCTGGCCCAGGTGTGTCCCCACCTCTCTCACCTGGCCCAGGTGTGTCCCCTGTCCCCCCTCACCTGGCCCAGGTGTGTCCCCTGTCCCCTCTCACCTGGCCCAGGTGTGTCCCTGTGTCCCCTCACCTGGCCCAGGTGTGTCCCCTGTCCCCTCTCACCTGGCCCAGGTGTGTCCCTGTCCCCCCTCACCTGGCCCAGGTGTGTCCCTGTCCCCCCTCACCTGGCCCAGGTGTGTCCCTGTCCCCTCTCACCTGGCCCAGGTGTGTCCCCTGTGTCCCCTCACCTGGCCCAGGTGTATCCCTGTCCCCTCACCTGGCCCAGGTGTGTCCCCTGTCCCCTCTCACCTGGCCCAGGTGTGTCCCCAGGTGTGTCAGGATCCTCTCCAGGTGTTGGGAGGCCCCGCCCAGGGCGTGGCTCACCTGGGCCAGGTCCCTTCGAGCCGCGGCCACGCCCCCCGGGCTGGGGGGGAGGGGTCCCTGTGACCCCCAGAGACAGGTGTGTCCAGGTGTGTCCCCAGGTGTCCCCAGGTGTGTCCCAGGTGTGTCCCCACCCCCCCAGGTGTGTCCCCAGGTGTGTCCCAGGTGTCCCCAGGTGTCCCCAGGTGTGTCCCAGGTGTGTCCAGGTGTGTCCCAGGTGTGTCCCCAGGTGTCCCCAGGTGTCCCCAGGTGTGTCCCAGGTGTGTCCCCACCCCCCCAGGTGTGTCCCAGGTGAGTCCCCAGCTGTCCCCAGGTGTGTCCCCAGGTGTGTCCCAGGGGTGTCCCCAGCTGTCCCCAGGTGTCCCCAGGTGTGTCCCAGGTGTCCCCAGGTGTCCCCAGGTGTGTCCCAGGTGTGTCCCAGGGGTGTCCCCAGGTGTCCCCAGGTGTCCCCAGGTGTGTCCCAGGTGTGTCCCAGGTGTGTCCCAGGTGTGTCCCCACCCCCCCCAGGTGTGTCCCCAGGTGTCCCCAGGTGTGTCCCAGGTGTGTCCCCAGGTGTGTCCCAGGTGTGTCCCCAGGTGTGTCCCAGGTGTCCCCAGGTGTGTCCCAGGTGTGTCCCAGGTGTGTCCCAGGTGTGTCCCCACCCCCCCCAGGTGTGTCCCCAGGTGTCCCCAGGTGTGTCCCAGGTGTGTCCCCAGGTGTGTCCCAGGTGTGTCCCCAGGTGTGTCCCAGGTGTCCCCAGGTGTCCCCAGGTGTGTCCCCAGGTGTCCCCAGGTGTGTCCCAGGTGTGTCCCAGGTATCCCCAGGTGTCCCCAGGTGTGTCCCAGGGGTGTCCCCAGGTGTGTCCCCAGGTGTCCCCAGGTGTGTCCCCAGGTGTCCCCAGGTGTGTCCCAGGTGTGTCCCCAGGTGTCCCCAGGTGTGTCCCAGGTGTGTCCCCAGGTGTGTCCCCAGGTGTGTCCCCAGGTGTCCCCAGGTGTGTCCCCAGGTGTCCCCAGGTGTGTCCCAGGTGTGTCCCCAGGTGTCCCAGGTGTGTCACTCACCTGTGGGGGGCTCTCCCCAGGTGTTCCCCCCTCAGTCTCCCCCGCAGAGCCGCGGCCTCGGCCCTGAGCTGGGACAGGGCCTGGGACAGGTGAGATACCTGGGGCAGGTGAGACTCCTGGGACAGGTGAGACACCTGGGACAGGTGAGACTCCTGGGACAGGTGAGACACCTGGGACAGGTGAGACTCCTGGGACACCTGGGACAGGTGAGACATCTGGGACAGATGAGACTCATGGGACACCTGGGACAAGTGAGACAGGGTCAAGTGAGACACAAGGACAGGTGAGACAGGGACAGGTGAGACAGGTGAGACAGGGACAGGTGGGACAGGTGGCACACCTGGGGACACCTGGGACAGGGACAGGTGAGACAGGTGAGACACCTGGGACACCTGGGATAGGTGAGACAGGGACAGATGTGACATCCGGGACAGGTAACACCAGGACAGGTGAGATGGGTGCTGGGACAGGTATTGGGACAGGGACACGGACAGGTGGGACAGGTGAAACAGAGACAGGTGAGACACAGGGACAGGTGAGACAAGGACAGGTGAGACAGGGACAGGTGAGACAGGGACAGGTGACACACCTGGGACAGGTGACACACCTGGGATAGGTGACACATCTGGGACATGTGAAACAGGTGAGATACAGGGACAGGTGGGACAGGTGAGACAGGTGAGACACCTGGGACAGGTGAGACAGGGAGAGGTGAGATGGGGACAGGTGGGACAGGTGACACACCTGGGGACACCTGGGACAGGGACAGGTGGGACAGGGACAGGTGGGACAGGTGAAACACCTGGGGACAGGTGAGACAGGGACAAATGACACAGGTGACACACAGGTGACATGGGGGTCTCACCTGTGTCCTGGCCCTGGTGGGCGTGGCCGGGGGCGGGGTCAGGGCCGGTGTCACCATTGGGGTCCCCGGGGGTGTCCCCAGGGGGGTCACTGGGGGGGTCCCCTGGGGGGTCCCTGGGGGTGTCACAGGGGGGGTCCCTGGGGGGGGCGATGGGGGGGGCTCCTCCTGCCCCTCCCCCCACTGCGGCCACTCCTGGGGGGGGAGGGGACAAAGGGGGGGATGGGGGAGAGGACCCCCCCAAAAAATCCCTAAAAAAATCCCCCAAAATCCTCCCCAAATCCACCAAAATCTCCCCCAAAATCCCCCCAAATCTCCCCCAAAATCCGCCAAAAATCTCCCCCAAATTCTACCAAAATCTGCCAAAAATCTCCCCAAAAATATCCCCCAAATCTCCCCCAAGTATCTCCCCAAAATCCCCCCCAAAATCCCCCAAAATCTTCCCCAAAATCCCCCCCAAAATCCCCCAAAATCTTCCCCAAAATTCCTCCCAGAATCTCCCCAAAAATGTGCCCAAAAATCTCCCCAAAAATCCCCCAAAATTCCTCAAAGTTCTTCAAAATCTCCCAAAAATTCCTCCCCAAATCCCCCCAAATCCCCCCAAATCGCCCCAGACCCCCGAACCCCCCCTAAATCCCAAAAAATGCCCCCAAATCCCCCCCAAAATCCCCCCAAAATCCCCCCAAATCCCCCCAAACCCCCCCAAATCCCAAAAAATCCCCTCAAATTCTCCCCCAAATCTCCCCCAAAATCCTCCCAAAATTCCTCCAAATCCCCCCCAAATCCCCCCAAATCTCCCCAAATTCCACCAATTCCCCAAAAATCCCCCCAAAATCCTCCCTAAATCCACCCCAGAACCCCCAAATCCCCCCGGGACCCCCCAAAATCCCCCCAATCCCCCCCAGTCCCCCCGTACCTGCCCCAGGGGGTCCCGCAGCTCCCGCGGCCGCGCCCCCCCCACGGGCCGGGACCCCCCAACCTGGGGGAGAACGGGGGGTCAGGGGGGGTTAGAGAGACCCCAGACCCACAGAGACCCCCCAATTCAGCCCCATAGAGACCCCAGACCCATAGAGACCCCCCAGACCCACAGACAGACCCCAGACCCATAGAGAGACCCCAGACCCATAGAGACCCCCCAGACCCACAGACAGACCCCAGACCCATAGAGACCCCCCAGACCCACAGAGACCCCAGACCCATAGAGAGACCCCAGACCCACAGAGAGACCCCAGACCCATAGAGAGACCCCAGACCCACAGAGACCCCAGACCCATAGAGACCCCCCAGACCCACAGACAGACCCCAGACCCATAGAGACCCCCCAGACCCACAGACAGACCCCAGACCCACAGAGAGACCCCAGACCCACAGAGACCCCAGACCCACAGAGAGACCCCAGACCCACAGAGACCCCAGACCCATAGAGACCCCAGACCCACAGAGAGACCCCAGACCCATAGAGACCCCCCAGACCCACAGAGACCCCAGACCCATAGAGAGACCCCAGACCCACAGAGACCCCAGACCCATAGAGACCCCAGACCCATAGAGAGACCCCAGACCCACAGAGACCCCAGACCCATAGAGACCCCAGACCCACAGAGAGACCCCAGACCCACAGAGACCCCAGACCCATAGAGACCCCAGACCCACAGAGACCCCAGACCCATAGAGACCCCCCAGACCCACAGAGACCCCAGACCCACAGAGAGACCCCAGACCCACAGAGACCCCAGACCCACAGAGAGACCCCAGACCCATAGAGAGACCCCAGACCCACAGAGACCCCAGACCCATAGAGACCCCAGACCCACAGAGACCCCAGACCCACAGAGAGACCCCAGACCCATAGAGAGACCCCAGACCCACAGAGAGACCCCAGACCCACAGAGACCCCAGACCCACAGAGAGACCCCAGACCCATAGAGAGACCCCAGACCCATAGAGACCCCAGACCCATAGAGAGACCCCAGACCCACAGAGACCCCAGACCCACAGAGAGACCCCAGACCCACAGAGACCCCAGACCCATAGAGACCCCAGACCCATAGAGAGACCCCAGACCCACAGAGACCCCCCAGCCCCATAGAGAGACCCCAGACCCATAGAGAGACCCCAGACCCATAGAGACCCCAGACCCACAGAGAGACCCCAGACCCACAGAGACCCCAGACCCATAGAGACCCCAGACCCACAGAGACCCCAGACCCACAGAGAGACCCCAGACCCACAGAGACCCCAGACCCACAGAGACCCCCCAGCCCCACAGAGACCCCAGACCCACAGAGAGACCCCCCAGACCCACAGAGAGACCCCAGACCCACAGGGACCACCCCCAGCCCCATAGAGACCCCCCAGCCCCACAGGGAACCCCTAGCCCCATAGAGAGACCCCCCCAGACCCATAGGGACCCCCCAATCCAGCCCCATAGGGACCCCCCAATCCAGTCCCATAGGGACCCCAAATCCAAGGGGACCCCCAGCCCCACAGACCCCCCCCACAGAGCTCCATAGAAAAGTCCCCCAATTCAGGCCCCCAGCCCCACAGAAACCCCTCAGCCCCACAAAGACCCCCCAGCCCCATAAGAACCCCCTAATTCAGCCCCACAGAGCCCCCCAATCCATGGGGACCCCCAGCCCCACAGAGCCCTCCCCCAGCCCCATAGAGACTCCCCATTCCAGCCCCCCCCCCCCGGTACCTGGGGGGCTCGGCCCCGCCCCCTCCGGCCCTGCAGCCCCCGCAGCCTCCTGCGCATGCGCAACAGCTCCGCCTCCGCCCCGCCCAGGAGCGCCCGGGCCAGCCCCGCCTCCTCCTGGGGGGGGACAGGTGTGCACAGGTGAGACCCTAAACACCCCAGGTGTGACCCTAAACACCCCAGGTGTGCCCAGGTGTGTCACCAACCCCCCCAGGTGTGCCCAGGTGTGCCCAGGTGTGCCCGGGCCAGCCCCGCCTCCTCCTGCGGGGGGGACAGGTGAGACAGGTGAGACCCTAAACCTGCCCAGGTGTGCCCAGGTGTGCACAGGTGTGAGCCCAAACCCCCCAGGTGTGCCCCGCCCAGCCCCGCCTCCTCCTGCGGGGGGGACAGGTGAGACTGGTGTGAACCTAAACACACCCAGGTGTGGCCAGGTGTGCACAGGTGAGACCCTAAACAGCCCCAGGTGTGCCCCAGGTGTGGCCCCAGGTGTGTCCCCAGGTGTGTCCCAGGTGTGTCTCACCTGCAGCAGGTGTCCCAGCCCCAGGTACACTCCCCAGGTGTGTGTTACCTGTCCCAGGTGTGTCCCCAGGTGTGTGTTACCTGTCCCAGGTGTGTGTTACCTGTCCCAGGTGTGTCCCCAGGTGTGTGTTACCTGTCCCAGGTGTGTGTTACCTGTCCCAGGTGTGTCCCCAGGTGTGTGTTACCTGTCCCAGGTGTGTGTTACCTGTCCCAGGTGTGTCCCCAGGTGTGTGTTAGGTGTGCTCAGGTGTGTGTTACCTGTGTCTCACCTGCAGCAGGTGTCCCAGCCCCAGGTACACTCCCCAGGTGTGTGTTACCTGTCCCAGGTGTGTGTTACCTGTCCCGGGTGTGCCCAGGTGTGTCTCACCTGCAGCAGGTGTCCCAGCCCCAGGTACACTCCCCGCACTCTCTGAGCCTCCTCCCCTCGGAGCTGGAGCCGCCCCAGGGACCCCCGGAGACCCCGGACCTGGGTCAGAGGTCACACTGGGGTCACACTGGGGTCACAGTGAGGTCAGGGGTCACAGGGGGGTCAGGGGTCATTTAAGGGTAAGTGGAAGGGTCACTGAGGGGTCAGGGGTCATTTGGGGGTCACAGAAGGGTCACATAGGGGTCACTGGGGGGTCAGGGGTCATTTGGTGTCTTGGGGGTCACTGGAGGGGTCACTGAGGGGTCAGGGGTCACTGAGGGGTCATGGCAGGGTCACAGAAGGGTCATAAGGGGTCCAGGGTCATTTAGGGGTCAGGGGTCATTTGGGGATCACTGGAGAGGTCACAGAAGGATCAGGGGTCATTTAAGGGTCACAGTGGGGTCACAGAGAGGTCAGGGGTCACTTAGGGGTATTTTGGGGGGGGTCCCAGGGGGGTCAGGGGTCATTTGGGGGTCCCGGGGGGGTCTCAGACCCACCTGGTCCTGCCGGGGGTCCCGGGGGGTCCCGGGGGGGTCTCGAGGGCAGCGCTGGGGCCGGGCCCGGCCTGGGGGGAGAGGGGGGGCAGAGACCCCCAAAATCATCCTGAGACCCCAAAATAACCCCCCGGGACCCCAAAATCCCCCCTGAGACCCCCCAAAAACCCCAAGGACCCCCAAACCCACCCAGAACCCCCCAAAGTCCCCCCAGGACCTCCCCAAACCCACCCAGGACCCCCCAAACCCTTTTCAGGATCCCCCAAACCCACCCAGAACCGCCCAAAGTCCCCTCAGGACCCTCCAGGGACCCCCAAAACCTCCTCAGGACCCCCCAAATCCTTCCAAACACACCCAGAACCCCCCAGGGACCCCCAAAACCTTCTCAGGACCCTCCGAACCCGCCCAGGACTCCCCAAACCCCTCCCAGGATCCCCCAGGGACCCCCAAAACCTCCTCAGGACCCCCCAAAATCCCCCCAGGACCCCCCAATCCCCTCCCCCCCGTACCGGGGTCTCCAGTGGCCATTGGGGGGTCCCAGATCTGTGTTGGGAGGGGCACAGAGGGGTCAGGGGGGGCTTGGGGACCCTCAAATCGCCCCAAATACCCCCCCAGGACCCCCCAAAAAACCCCCAAATCCGTCCCAGGGCAACAAACTCCCCAAATTTCCTCAAAAATCACCCAAATATTTGTTGCAGGAGCCCCCAAAATCCCCCCTAGACTCCCCAAATCCCCCCAGGGCACCAAAATCCCCCCAAATCCCCCAAATTTTTGCCTCAGGACCCCCCAAAATCTCCCCAAGACCCCCCAAATCCCCCCCAGTTTTCCCTCAGGACCCCCCACAGGGCACCAAAATCCCTCAAATCTCCCCCAAAATCCCCTCCACAACCCCCAAATCCTCTTCAGACCCCCCAAATCCTCTCAAGACCCCCCAAACCCCCCAAATCTCACCCCAAAACCCCAAAATCCCCCTCAAAAATCCCCCCCGAATTCCTCAAGCGCCTCCGGTTGCCGCCGGTCCTTGGCCCCGCCCACCGTCGCCCTGACAACGGGACGCTCGGGCGCTGATTGGCTGAGCCGCCGTACACAAGATGGCGGCCCCTTATAGAAAAACGGAAACCGCCATTAAGATGGCGGCCGCCGTATGGGCACGACCGGAAGTTCCGCCCTCCCTCAGTCAATTCCGGTTCCGCTCTGTGTGGGGCTTGAGGCGCGCGCGTGAGGCCCGAACCGGTAACGGGGGCGGATTTGGGGGAATTTGGGGGTTTAAAGGAGGAATTTGGGGTTTAAAGGGGGATTTTGAGGAATTTTGGGGGGTTTAATGGGGGATTTGGGGGTTTGAGGGGGTTAAAGGGGGATTTGGGGGTTTAAAGGGGGATTTGGGGGGTCCGGGGGTTTCTAAAGGGGGATTTGGGGGATTTTATGGGGTTTAAAGGGGGATTTTGAGGGATTTTTTGGGGGTTTAAAGAGGGATATGAGAGATTTGGGGGGGTTAAAGGGGGATTTGAGGGGTCTGGGGGCTTCTAAAGGGGGATTTCGGGAGGTCTAAGGGGGATTTGGGGATTTCAAGGGGGATTTGTGGGGTCTGAGAGGTTTTAAAGGGAGATTTGGGGCATTTTGGGGTATTTTGTGGGGTTTAAAGGGGGAATTGAGGGGTCTGAGGGCGATTTGGGGGGAATTTTGGGGTGAGATTTGAGGGATTTGGGGATCCTGGGGGGGATTTGGGGGTTCTGGAGAAAACCTGAGGATTTGGGGGGGATTTTAGGGGGGTTTGAGGGTTTCAAGGGGGATCTGAGGGGTCTGGAGGAGATTTTTGGGGGGATTTGGGGAGATTTGGGGTATTTGGGGTGGGATTTGAGGGGATTTAGGAGGGGCTGGGGATACTTGTGGTGTCAGGGGTGGGACTTGGGGTCTCTGGGGGTGTTTTGGGGATGTCTGGGGGAGATTTGGGGTTATTTGGGGTCTCTGGGGGATTATTTGGGGTCTCTGGGTGGGATTTGGCGTGTCAGGGGGGTTATTTTGGGGTGTCAGGGCGGTATTTGGGGTTATTTGGGGTCTCAGGGGGGTTATTTGGGGTGTCAAGGTGGGATTTCAGGGGATTTGGGATCTCTGTGGGGATGTTTGGGGTTACTTTGGGGGTCTCTGGGGGGTTATTTGGGGTCTCAGGGGTTATTGGGGTCCCTGGGGGTTTATTTGGGGGTCTCTGGGGTTATATTTTGGGGGTGTCAGGGCGGTATTTGGGGTTATTTTGGGGTCCCTGAGGGGTTATTTGGGAGTCTCAGGGTGTATTTTGGGGTCCCAGGGTGTATTTTGGGGGTCCCTGGGGGGTATTTTGGGGTCCCTGGGGGTTATTTTGGGGGTCCCAGGGTGTATTTTGGGGGTCCCAGGGTGTATTTGGGGGTCCCAGGGTGTATTTTGGGGTCCCTGAGGGTTATTTTGGGGGTCCCAGGGTGTATTTGGGGGTCCCTGGGGGTTATTTGGGAGTCTCAGGGTGTATTTGGGGGTCCCAGGGTGTATTTTGGGGTCCCTGGGTGTATTTTGGGGGTCCCTGGGTGTATTTTGGGGGTCCCAGGGGGTATTTTGGGGGTCCCAGGGTGTATTTTGGGGGTCCCAGGGTGTATTTGGGGGTCCCTGGGGGTTATTTTGGGGGTCCCAGGGTGTATTTTGGGGGTCCCAGGGTGTATTTTGGGGGTCCCAGGGTGTATTTTGGGGTCCCTGGGGTTTTTTGGGGTGTCAGGGTGATATTTGGGGTTATTTTGGGGGTCCCAGGGTGTATTTTGGGGGTCTCAGGGTGTATTTGGGGGTCCCTGGGGGTTATTTTGGGGTCCCAGGGTGTATTTTGGGGTCCCTGGGGGTTATTTTGGGGTCCCAGGGTGTATTTTGGGGGTCCCAGGGTTATTTTGGGGTCCCAGGGTTATTTTGGGGTCCCTGGGGGTTATTTTGGGGTCCCAGGGTGTATTTTGGGGGTCCCAGGGTGTATTTGGGGGTCCCTGGGGGTTATTTTGGGGGTCCCTGGGGGTTATTTTGGGGGTCCCAGGGTGTATTTTGGGGGTCCCTGGGTGTATTTTGGGGGTCTCAGGGTTTTTTTGGGGTGTCAGGGTGATATTTGGGGTTATTTTGGGGGTCCCAGGGTGTATTTTGGGGTCCCTGAGGGGTCTCTCCTGTGTCCCCTCCCCCAGGCCGGCCATGCTGCCCCTCCCCCTCCTGTGGCTGCCGCTGGTTCTGGGCGGGACCCCCGAGGTGACGGTGACCCGGCCCCGGGGGGTGGCCCTGACCCGTGAGTGACACCCCAAAAACTGCCCCAAAACACCCCAAAATCAGCCCAAAATCACCCCAAAAATTACCCCAAAATCTGCTCAAAATTGCCCCAAAATTACCCCTAAAATCACTCCAAAAAATCCCTCAAATCGGCCCAAAAATCTGCCCAAAATCAGCCCTAAATGGTCTCTAAATCAGCCTGAAATTACCCCAAAATCACCCCAAAAATCACCCCAAAATCGCTCCAAAATTGCTCCAAAATTCCCTCAAATCAGCCCAAAAATCGCTCCTAAAATTGCCCAAATCACCCCAAAAATCAGCCAAAAATCACCCCTAAATGGCCCCTAAATCAGCCCCAAATCAGCCCAGAATCTGGCCAAAATCAGCCCTAAATGGCCCCAAAATCACCACAAAAAACGCTCTAAAAATCACTCCAAAAATCCTTCAAATCACCCCAAAATCACCATAAAAATCAGCCCTCAATCACCATAAAAATCCATCCAAAGTCACCCCAAAGTCGCTCCAAAAATCCCTCAAATCAGCCCAAAATCAGCCCCTAAATCACCCTGAAATCATCCCAAAATCTGCCTTAAATCAGCCCTAAATGGCCCCTAAATCACCACAAAATCAGTCCAAAAATCCCTCCAAAACCCACCTTGAAATCACCCCAAAATCACCCCAAAAATCGCTCCTAAAATCCCTCAAATCAGCCCAAAAATCAGCCCAAAAATCACCTTAAAATTTCTCCTAAAATCCCTCAAATCACCCCAAAATCAGCTCAAAAATCAGCCCAAAATCTGCTCTAAATCAGCCCAAAAAAATCCCCAAAAATGACCCTGAAATCAGCCCAAAATCCCCCCAATTTCCCCCCAAATCCCTCCTAAATTCCCCCCAAAATCCCCCGAATTCTTCCCAAATTCCCCCAAATCCCCCAAAATCCCCCCAAATCCCCTGAAACCATCCCCAATCTTCCCCAAATCCCCCCAAAACCTCCCTAAATCCCCCCATTTTCCCAAAAAATTCCCCTTATATCCCCCCAAATCCCCCCAAACCCCCTGGAATCATCCCCAATCCCCCCCAAATCCCCCAAAAATCATCCCTAAATCCCTCCAAAACCCCCCAAATCCTCTAAAATCTTCCCCAAATCCCCCCAAACCTTTCTAAATCCCCTCAAATCCTCCCCAAAATCCCCCTAAACCCCTCAAATGCCCCCAAAATCTCCCTGAAATCCCCTGAAATCCTCCCCAATCTCCCCAAAATCCCCCCAATCCCCCAAATCTCCCCAATTCTCCCCCTAAATCCCCCCATTTTCCCAAAAAATTCCCCTTATATCGTCCCAAATCCTCCCCAAATCCCCCAAATCCCCCCAAAACCTCCATAAATCCCCCCATTTTCCCCAAAAATTCCTCTTATATCATCCCAAATCCCTCCAAATCCCCCCCAAATCCTCCCCAAATCCCCCCAAATCCTCCCCAAATCCCCCAAATCCCCCCAAAACCCCCCTAAATCCCCCCATTTTCCCCAAAAATTCCCCTTATATCCTCCCTAAATCCCCCCAAATCCCGCAAACCCCCCAAACCCCCCTGAATCCCCCCAAATCCCCTGAAACCATCCCCAATTCTCCCCCAAATCCCCCCAAAATCCCCCCATTTTCCCCAAAAATTCCCCTTATATCCTCCCAAATCCCCCCAAAACCCCCCAAATCCCCCCAAATCCCCTGAAACCATCCCCAATTCTCCCCCAAATCCCCCCAAAACCCCTTAAATCCCCCCATTTTCCCCAAAAATTCCCCTTATATCCTCCCAAATCCCCCCCAAAACCCCCCCAAATCCCCCCAAATCCCCCCAAATCCCTTCTAAACCCCCCCAAAACCCCCCGAGACCCCCCAAACCCCCCAAATTTCCCTTTTTTCCCGCAGAGGTTCCGTTCTATGACCCGTCGGGGCCGTTCCGGTGTCTGGACGGTTCCGGCTCCATCGACTTCAGCTGGGTCAACGACGACTATTGTGACTGCAGGGACGGCTCTGACGAGCCTGGTGGGACCCCTGAGCCCCCCGGGACCCCCAAAATCCACCCCGGGGCCCCCAAAAACCCCCCGGGACCCCCAGAAACCCCCCAGACCCCGGGGAGCCCCAGAAACCCCAAAATGGCCCCAAAAACCCCAAAACTACCCCAAAAATCCCCAGAATTGTGACTGCAGGGATGGGTCTGACGAGCCTGGTGGGACCCCTGAGCCCCCCGGGACCCCCAAAATCCCACTCAGGACCCCCAGAAACCCCCCGGGACCCCCAGAAATCCCCCCAAGTCATGGGAGCCCCAGAAACCCCAAAATGGCCCCAAAAACCCCCACAGGGAGCCCCAAAAACCACCCTGGGACCCCCAGAAACCCCAAAACCACGCCAGGACCACTCCCAGGGACCCCAAAAAACACCCTGGGATCCCCAAAATCCCACTCAGGACCCCCAAAAACCCCCCGGGACCCCCAGAAACCCCCCAGACCCCGGGGAGCCCCAGAAATCCCAAAATGGCCCCAAAAACCCCAAAACTACCCCAAAAATCCCCAGAATTGTGACTGCAGGGACGGGTCTGACGAGCCTGGTGGGACCCCTGAGACCCCCGGGACCCCCAAAAACTGAACCAGGACCCCCAAAAACCTCCTGGGAGCCCCAGAAACCCCAAAATGGCCACAAAATGGCCCCAAAACGGCCCCAAAACCCAACCTGAGACCCCCAAACTCAACCTGGGGTTCCCCAAACTCAACCTGGGACCCCCAAAAACCCCCCACAGGGCTGGGACCCCCCAAAACCACCTTGGGACCCCCCAAAATCCCACAGGAAGCCCCAAAAACCACCCTGGGACCCCAAAATTCCCCCCTCAAAACCCCAAAATCCCCCCTCAAATCCCTCTTCGCTTTTGGGACCTCCAAGGCCCTGAATCTCTCTCTGGGACCTTTTTACCCCCCAAATTTTGGGGAGGGGTCCCCAAACCCTCTCTGGGTGCCCCCCAGACCCCCCCAGACTGACTGGGACCCCCCAGATCCCCCAGGGACCCCCAAACCTCCAAAATCCCCTGTCAAATCTCCCTTTTCACTTTTTGGGATCCAAATTTCTCCCCCAAATCTCTTTCTGGGGCCTTTTTACCCCCTAAATTTTGGGGAGGGGTCCCCAAACTCTTTCTGGGACCCCCCCAGACCCCCCCAAACTGACAGGGACCCCCCAAATCCCCCCCAGGGACCCCGGCGTGCCCCAATGGACGTTTCCACTGCACCAACGCCGGGCACCGGCCCCGAACCATCCCCGCGGCCCACGTCAATGATGGAGTCTGTGGTGGGGATTTGGGGGGTCCTGGGGGGATTTTGGGGGGTCCCAATGGGGGTTGGAGGGTCCTGAGGAGGATTGGGGGGGATTTGGGGGGGTCCCAATGGGGTTTGGGGGGTGCTGGAGGGGTTTGGGGGGATTTTGCGCAGTCCTGGGGCGATTTGGGGGGATTTTGGGGGGTCCTGAGGGGGTTTTGGGGGTTTTAGGAGGTCCTGGGAGGGTTTGGAGGGGATTTTGGGGGGTCCCGGGAGGGATTTGGGGGGTCCTGGAGGGGTTTTGGGTGTCCTGGGGGGATTTGGGGGGTTCTGGGGGGATTTTGGGGGGTCCTATGGAGGAGTGGGGGGATTTGGGGGGAATTTAGGGGTGATTTGGGGGGATTTTGGGGGGTCCTGGTGGGGTTTGGGGGATCCTAGGGGGGTTTGGGGGGGTCCTAAAGGGGGTTTGGGGGGGTCTTGGGGAAGGTTTGGGGGGATTTTGAGGAAGTTTAGGGGGATTTTGGGGGGTCCTGGGGGGATTTGGGGGGCCCTGGAGGATTTTGAAGGGTGCTGGGGGGGATTTTTGGGGGGATTTGGGGGGTCCTGGGGGGAGTTCGGGGGGTTTTGGGGGGTCCTCGGAGGATTTGGGGGGTCCTGGAGGAGTTTGGGGGATCCTGAGGGGATTTGGGGGGATTTTGGGGATTTTTGGGGGGTCCTGGAGGGATTTAAGTGGATTTTTGGGGGGTCCTGAAGAGATTTGGGGGGTTAGAGGGGATTTGGGGTGATTTTTGGGGGGTCCTGGGGGGGATTTTGGTGGGTCCTGGGAGGTGTTTGAGGGAATTTTGGGGGTTCTGGGAGGGGGTTGGGGGGATTTTGGGGGTTCCTGAGGGGGTTTTGGGGGTTTTAGGAGGTCCTGGGAGGGTTTGGGGGGATTTTGGGAGGTCCTGGGGGGATTTTGAGGGGATTTGGGGGGATTTTGGGGGGTCCTTGGGAGCATTTGGGGGGTCCTGGAGGCATTTGGGGAGATTTGGGGGGTCCTGAGGAGGTTTTGGGGGGTCCTGGGGGTCCTATGGAGGAGTGGGGGGATTTGGGGGAAATTGGGGGGGATTTTGGGGGGTCCTGGGGGGGATTTGGGGAGATTCTGGGGGTCCTCAGGGGGTGATGAGGGGATCTGGGGGGGTTTGAGTGGGTCCTGGGGGGATTTTGGGGGGTCCTAGGGAGATTCTGGGGGGTCCTGAGGGGGATTTGAGGGGGTCTGGGGAGGGATTGGGGGGTCCTAGGGGGATTTTGGGGGGATTTGGGGGTGCTCTGAGGAGGTTTGGGGGGTCCTGAGGGGATTTGGAGGGGGGTTTGAGGGGGTCCTGGTGGGATTTTGGGGGTCCGGGGGAGTTTGGGGGAAATTTTAGGGGCTTTTGAGTCGATTTTGGGGGGTCCTGGGGGGATTTGGGGGGATTTTGGGGCTCCCTGATGGGGTTTTTGGGTATTTTGGGGATGATTTTGGGGTCCCCCCTCACCCCCAGATTGCTGCGACGGCACCGACGAGTGGGGGAGCGGGGCCGGCTGTGAGAACAGCTGCAGGTCTGACCGGGGGGACTGGGGGGACTGGGGGGACTGGGAGGGACTGGGAGGGACTGGGAGGGACTGGGGGGACTGGGAGGGACTGGGGGGGACTGGGGGGGACTGGGGGGGACTGGGAGGGACTGGGATGGACTGGGGGGGACTGGGAGGGACTGGGATGGACTGGGGGGGACTGGGAGGGACTGGGGGGGACTGGGATGGACTGGGGGGGACTGGGGGGACTGGGAGGGACTGGGGGGGACTGGGAGGGACTGGGAGGGACTGGGATGGACTGGGATGGACTGGGGGGGACTGGGAGGGACTGGGGGGGACTGGGATGGGACTGGGGGGGACTGGGGGGGACTGGGATGGACTGGGAGGGACTGGGGGGACTGGGATGGACTGGGAGGGACTGGAGGGGACTGGGGGGACTGGGGGGGACTGGGGGGACTGGGGGGGACTGGGATGGACTGGGGGGGACTGGGGGGACTGGGGGGACTGGAGGGGACTGGGGGGGACTGGGGGGGACTGGGATGGACTGGGGGGACTGGGAGGGACTGGGGGGACTGGGAGAGACTGGGGGGGACTGGGAGGGACTGGGGGGGACTGGGATGGACTGGGGGGACTGGGGGGACTGGGGGGGACTGGGGGGACTGGGGGGACTGGGGGGGACTGGGGGAACTGGGACAAACTGGGATGAACTGGGACAAACTGGGACAGACTGGACTGGGACAAACTGGGATAAACTGGGACTGACTGGTCCAAACTGGTGTGAACTGGTCCAAACTGGGATATTTATATTTATTTCCCCCTTTAGAGAACGGGGCCTCAGGGAACGCGAGGCCCGGCTGTGCTGGGGATGGACTGGGACTGACTGGGACAAACTGGGACAAACTGGGATAAACTGGTTTGAACTGGTCCAAACTGGGATATTTCTATTTCTATTTCTATTTATTTATTCTCTCAGAGAACGGGGCCGGCGGGAGCGCGAGGCGCGGCTCCGCTCGGCCGCCCTGGCCAGGGAGGGATTTGCCCTGAGGCAGCGCCTGGTGCAGGAGGCGGCCGAGGGCAGGAGGGAAAAACAGGTAAAAAATGGGAATTTTGGGGCATTTTGGGGAGTTTTTGGGGATTTGGAGAATTTTGGGATTTTTTTGGAATTTTTTTTGGAATTTTTTTGGATTTTTTTTTGGATTTTTTTGGAATTTTTTTAGATTTTTTTTGATTTTTTTTTGATTTTTTTTGGATTTTTTTGGGATTTTTTTGGGATTTTTTTGGGATTTTTTTGGGATTTTTGGGGGATTTTTTTGGGGATTTTTTGGGATTTTTGGGGAATTTTTTGGGATTTTTGGGGAATTTTGGGGGGATATTTGGGAGGCGGCCGAGGGCAGGAGGGAAAAACAGGTAAAAAATGGGAATTTTGGGGCATTTTGGGGAGTTTTTGGGGATTTGGAGAATTTTGGGATTTTTTTTGGATTTTTTTGGATTTTTTTTGGATTTTTTTTTGGATTTTTTTTGGATTTTTGGAGGTGTTTTTTTTTTATTTTTTTGGGATTTTTTTGGGATTTTTTTGGGGATTTTTTTGGAATTTTTATTTTTTGGGGGATTTTTTTTTCAGATTTTTTTTGGATTTTTGGGATTTTTTTGGGATTTCTTTTTATTTTTTTGAGATTTTTTGGGGATTTTTGGGGGATTTTTTGGGGATTTTTTTGGGATTTTTGGGGATTTTTTTGGGATTTTTTTTTAGATTTTTTGGGGATTTTTTTTTTTATTTTTTTGGAGTTTTTTTGGGATTTTTGGAGATTTTTTGGAGATTTTTTTTGGATTTTCAGAGGTTTTTTTTTATTATTATTATTGGAGATCTTGTTGGGGAAATTGAGGATTTTTGGGGGGATTTTGGAGATTTTTTTTGGATTTTTGGGGAATTTTTTGGGATTTTTGGGGAATTTTGGGGGATATTTGGGAGGCGGCCGAGGGCAAACGGGAAAAACAGGTAAAAAATGAGAATTTCGGGGCATTTTGGGGATTTTGGGGATTTGGAGAATTTTGGGATTTTTTTGGGACAATTTCAGGATATTTTTTGGATAATTTCAGGATATTTTTGGGACAATTTCAGGATATTTTTGGGACATTTTCAGGATATTTTTTGGGATAATTTCAGGATATTTTTTGGATAATTTCAGGATATTTTTTGGATAATTTCAGGATATTTTTTGGATAATTTCAGGATATTTTTTGGGATAATTTCAGGATATTTTTTGGATAATTTCAGGATATTTTTTGGATAATTTCAGGATATTTTTTGGATAATTTCAGGATATTTTTGGGATAATTTCAGGATATTTTTGGGATAATTTCAGGATATTTTTTGGATAATTCCAGGATATTTTTGGGATAATTTCAGGATATTTTTGGGATAATTTCAGGATATTTTTTGGGATAATTTCAGGATATTTTTTTGGATAATTTCAGGATATTTTTTGGATAATTTCAGGATATTTTTTGGATAATTTCAGGATATTTTTGGGATAATTTCAGGATATTTTTTGGATAATTTCAGGATATTTTTTGGATAATTTCAGGATATTTTTTGGATAATTTCAGGATATTTTTTGGGATAATTTCAGGATATTTTTTGGATAATTTCAGGATATTTTTGGGATAATTTCAGGATATTTTTTGGATAATTTCAGGATATTTTTGGGATAATTTCAGGATATTTTTTGGATAATTTCAGGATATTTTTGGGATAATTTCAGGATATTTTTTGGGATAATTTCAGGATATTTTTGTGACAATTTCAGGATATTTTTGGGACATTTTCAGGATATTTTTTGGATAATTTCAGGATATTTTGGGGATATTTTTTGATAACTTCAGGATAATTTGGGGATAAATTGGGGATAATTTCAGGATATTTTGGCGACATTTTAGGGATATTTTTAGGATATTTTAGGGATAATTTGAGGATATTTTGGGGACATTTTGGGGACAATTTGAGGATATTTTGGCAATAATTTCAGGATAATTTGGGGATATTTTGGGGATATTTTTGGGATAATTTCAGGATATTTTCAGGACAATTTGAGGAAAATTTGAAGATATTTTGGGGATAATTTCAGGATATTTTGGGGACAATTTGGGGATATTTTGGGGATATTTTTTGGGATAATTTCAGGATATTTTGGGGATATTTTAAGGATAATTTGAGGATCATTTCAGGATAATTTCAAGATAATTTCAGGATAATTTCAGGACAATTTGGGGACAATTTTGGGATATTTTGGAGATAATTTCAGGATAACTTGGGGATAATTTTGTGCTATTTTCAGGGTATTTTGGGGATATTTTTGGGATATTTTCAGGATATTTGGGGCCATTCTGGGGATAATTTCAGGATAATTTCAAGATAATTTCAGGATATTTTGGAGATAATTTCAGGATATTTTAGGAAGAATTTGGAGCTATTTTTGGGGATAATTTCAGGATATTTTGGGGATAATTTCAGTATAATTCCAGGATATTTTGAGGATATTTTGAGGATATTTTGGGGATACTTTGGGGATATTTTGGGGATATTTTGGGGATAATTTCAGTATAATTTGGATGTATTTTTTCTCCTCCCCAGTCGCGTCTCCAGGCCCTGCAGGGGGCCCGGCAGGAGCTGGGGGGGGGAGAATTTCAGGATATTTTGGGGATAAATTTGGGATAATTTCAGGATAATTTGGGGATGAATTTGGGATATTTTAGGGATAATTTGGGGATAATTTCAGGACATTTTTAGGATAATTTCAGGATAATTTAGGGCTAATTTAGGGCTATTTTGGGGATAATTTCAGGATATTTTAGGGATAATTTGGGGATAATTTCAGGATATTTTAGGGATAATTTCAGGATATTTTTGGGATAATTTGGGGATAATTTCAGTATAATTCCAGGATATTTTGGGGATAATTTCAGTATAATTCCAGGATATTTTGGGGATAATTTCAGGATATTTTGGGGATATTTTAGGGATAATTTCAGTATAATTCCAGGATATTTTGGGGATAATTTCAGTATAATTCCAGGATATTTTAGGGATAATTTCAGGATATTTTGGGGATAATTCCAGGATATTTTGGGGATAATTTCAGGATATTTTAGGGATAATTCCAGGATATTTTGGGGATAATTTCAGGATATTTTTGGGATATTTTGTGGCTATTTTTGGCTGACTCTGGGCTGGTTTTGGGGTGATTTCAGAGCCGTCTCCAGGCCCTGCAGGGGGCGCGGCAGGAGCTGCAGCAGCGCGTGGGGACCCTCCGAGACGCCAAAGACGCGGCCGAGGGACCCGAACGGGCGGCCAGGGACGAGCACAGGAGGAAATGGGGAGGTGAAAATGGGATTTTGGGGTGAAATTTGGGGGAATTTGGGGGTTTTGGGGGTTTTAGAGGATTTCAGAGTTTTTTTAGGATTTTTTTTGGATTTTTTACGGGGGTTTTTTTGGGGTTTTTTGGATTTTTTTAAGATTTTTTTTTTTTTTTTTTAGGATTTTTTTGGGGTTTTTTAGGGGTTTTTTTTAGATTTTATTTTTTTATTATTTAGGATTTTTTAGGATTTTTGGGGGTTTTTTTTAGGAATTTTTGGGGGGATTTTTTGGGCTTTTTAGGGTTTTAGGAATTTTTTAGGTTTTTTTTATTTTTAGGGGGGTTTTTTTTGATTTTTTAGGGGTTTTTTATTTTATTTTTTAGGGGGTTTTTTAAGGATTTTTTTAGGATTTTTAGGGGCTTTTTTTAGGATTTTTGGGGGATTTTTGGGGTTTTTTTAGGGGTTTTTTAGGGGGTTTTTTTTTTCATTTTTAGGGGATTTTTGAGGTTTATTTTAGGGTTTATTTTTTACTTTTTTAGGGTTTTTTGGGGATTTTTTGGGGGATTTTTGGGGGTGTTTTTAGGGATTTTGGGGGTTTTGGTGGGCAATGGAAGGTCCCAAATGGGCGGCCAGGGACGAGCACAGGAGGAAATGGGGAGGTGAAAATGGGATTTTGGGGTGAATTTGGGGGTTTTGGAGCATTTGGGGGTTTTAGGATTTTTTTTGGATTTTTTAGAGTTTTTTAAAGGATTTTTTTTGGATTTTTTAGGGGTTTTTTAGGAATTTTTTGGATTTTTTGGGTTTTTTTTTATTCGGGTTTTTTTTCTGATTTTTTTTTGGATTTTTTAGGGGTTTTTTTAAGGATTTTTTGGGGGGTTTTTTTAGGAATTTTTTTGGATTTTTTGGTTTTTTTTTTTTTTTTTTTCGGGGTTTTTTCTGATTTTTTTTAGGATTTTTTAGGGGTTTTTTTAAGGATTTTTTTGGGGGGTTTTTTAGGATCTTTAGGGTTTTTTTTTTTTTTTTTGGGGGGGGGGTTTTGGGGGATTTTTTAGGGATTTTTTAGGATTTTTTGGAGGGATTTTTGGGAATTTTTTTTTAGGATTTTTTAGATTTTTTTTTAGATTTTTTGGGGGTTTTTTTTTTAGGATTTTTGGGGGATTTTTTAGGGTTTTTAAAGGATTTTTTTGGGATTTTTTGGATTTTTTTTAGGATTTTTAGGGGCTTTTTTAAAGGATTTTTTGGATTTTTTTAGGATTTTTGGGGGATTTTTTGGGTTTTTTTTTTAGGATTTTTAGGGGTTTTTTTGAGGGTTTTTTTAGGACTTTTTGGGGTTTTTTTTAGGATTTTTTGGAGTGTTTTTTAGAATTTTTTGAGGGGTTCTTTTTAGGATTTTTTGGGGTGTTTTTAGGGTTTTTTTAGGGTGTTTCTTTAAAGGATTTTTTAGGGATTTTTGGGGGTTTTGGGGGGCAATGGAAGGTCCTGAACGGGCGGCCAGGGACGAGCACAGGAGGAAATGGGGAGGTGAAAATGGGATTTTGGGGTGAATTTGGGGAATTTGGGGTTTTTGGGGGGATTTCAGGCATTTTGGGAGAATTTGGGTATTTAAAGAAATTTTTAGGAATTTTTTTGGGATTTTTTTTAGGATTTTTTTTTATTTTTTTACGATTTTTTTAGGGTTTTTTTTAAGAATTTTTTTAAATTTTTAGGGTGTTTCTTTAGGGTTTTTTGAGGAGTTTTTAGGGGTTTTAGGAGGATTTTTTTAAGGTGTTTTTTTTAGGATTTTTGGAGAATTTTTTAAATTTTTTTTAGGGATTTTTGGGGGTTTTTAAGGATTTTTTAGGGATTTTTGGGGGGTTTTGGGAAGGACCCGAACGGGCGGCCAGGGACGAACACAGGAGGAAATGAGGAGGTGAAAATGGGAATTTTGGGGTGAATTTGGGGGAATTTGGGGCATTTTGGGGGGTTTGGGGGGTTTTGGGGGGTTTTAGGATTTTTTGGGAAATTTTTTTATGTTTTTTTGGGGTTTTTTTCTAGGATTTTTTAGGATTATTTAATTATTTTTACGGGTTTTTTGGGGGTTTTTAGGGTTTTTTTTTTTTAGATTTTTTAGGGATTTTTTGAGGTTTTTTTTTTTATTTTTAGGAGGTTTTTAGTTGGGTTTTTTTTAGGATTTTTTGGGGATTTTTTGGGGAATTTTTTTAGGATTTTTTGTGTCAGCCACAGACAGAACCAAATGGGGGGAAATTTGGGGGGTCCTGGGGGGGATTTTTGGGCTCCCTAATTAAATTTGGGTTCCCTGAGTGAATTTTGAGCTCCCCGAGTGAATTTTGGGGGTCCTGCAGGATTTTTGGGAATTTTTTAGGATTTTTTGGGATTTTTTTAGGATTTTTTTAGGGTTTTTTTGGGGATTTTTTAGGGTGGCCACAGACGGAACCAAATTGGGGGAGATTTGGGGGGTCCGGGGGGGATTTTGGGGGTCCCTGAAAGGTTCTTTTAGTCCCTGAAGGACTTTTTGGGGTCATGAAGGATTTTTGGGGGTTTTTTAGGACTTTTTTAGGGTTTTTTTGGGGATTTTTTTAGGATTTTTTGGGGCGGCCACAGATGGAACAAAATGGGAGGAATTTTGGGGGGTCCTGGGGGGATTTTTGGGCTCCCTGATTGAATGTGGGGGTCCCTGAGTGAATTTTGGGGTCCTTGAAGGATTTTTGTGGATTTTTTAGGATTTTTTAGGATTTTTTTAGGGATTTTTTGCGTCAACCACAAACGGAACCAAATTGGGGGAATTTGGGGGGTCCTGGGGGGGATTTTGGGGGTCCCTGAAAGGTTCTTTTAGTCCCTGAAGAACTTTTTGGGGTCCTGAAGGATTTTTGGGGATTTTTTAGGATTTTTTGGGGGATTTTTTGGGGGATTTTTTAGTTTTTTTTGTATCAGCCACAAACGGAACCAAACGGGGGGAACTTTGGGGGGTCCTGGGGGGGATTTTGGGGTCCCTGAGTGTATTTTGGGGTCCCCCGGGTGTGTTTTGGGGTCCCAATCCCCCCAGCAGAGCAGAGGGCGGCGGCAGAGGCGGCTCAGGACGAGGCCGGAGCGACACAAACCTTCGCTGAGCTCGACCTGGACGGGGATGGACGGTGGGGCAGGGGGTCCCTGGGGGGATTTGGGGGTCCCAGGAGGGTTTTGGGGTCCCCCAGATGATTTGGGGATTTTTTGGGGGGTCCTGAGTCTTTCCCCCACTCCAGAAACCCCAAAAAATCCCAAATTTCCTCCAAAATTCCCCCAAAATCTGTCCCAGGATCTCTCAAAATCCCTCCCCAGGGTGACAAAGGAGAGATTTGGGGGATTTGGGGGTCCTGGGGGGGGTTTGGGGGTCCTGGGAGGGTTTGGGGGGATTTTGGGGGGTCCTGGGGAGGTTGGGGGATTTTTGGGGATTTTGGGGTTGGATTTTGGGGTCCCAGGGGGGGTTTGGGAGGGGATTTTGGGGCTTTTGGGGGTCCCCAGGAGGGGGTTTGGGGGTCCCAGGTAGATTTTGGGGGTAAATTTTGGGTGATTTTGGGGTCCCAGGGGAATTTTGGGGGTCCCAGGGAGATTTTTGGGGGATTTGGGGGGATTTTGGGGTCCCAGGGGGATTTTTGGGGGATTTTGGGGGTCCCAGGGGGATTTTTGGGGGTCCCAAGGGGATTTTTGGAGATTTTGGGGGATTTAGGGGAAAAATTGGGGGATTTTGGGGGGAATTTTGGGGATTTTTGGGTATTTTGGGGTCCTGACCCCCCCGTGCCCCCCCAGAGTGACCCTGGCTGAGCTCAGAGCCCACCCCGGCCTGGACGGTGCTGAGACTGAGGTGAGACCCCCAAAAAAACCCCCCAAAATCCCCCAACCCCCCAAAAATATCCCCAAAAAATCCCCCAAAAAATCTCCCCAAAATTCCCCCCCAAAAATTGCAAGAAATCCAAAAAAATCCCCCCCAAAATCCCAAAAAATCCCCCAAAAACATCCCAAAAAATCCCCCCAAAATTCTCCCAAAAAATCTCAAAAAAATTCCAAAAAATTCCCCAGAAATCCCAAAAAAACCCCAAAAATCGCTAAAAATCCCCCAAAAATCTAAAAAAAAAATCCCAAAAAAAGTCCCCCCCAAAAAATTCCCCTGAAAAAAACCCCAAAAATCAAAAAGAATCCCCCCAAAAATTGCAAAAAAACCTCCAAATCTCAAAAAAAATTTCCCCAAAAATCTCAAAAAATCCCAAAAATATCCCCAAGAAACAAACAAAAAATACTCCACAAAATCCCCAAAAAATCCCAAAAAAATCCTCCAGAAATTCCCCAAAAGCTGCCAAAAAACCCCCCAAAATAAATCACTCCAATAATTGAAAAAAATCGTAAAAATCCCTGAAAAATCCCCAAAAAAAAATCCTTTAAAAAATCCTTTAAAAATATCCAAAAGTCACCAAAAAATCACCAAAAACCACCAAAAAATCCTGCCAAAAATCCCTCCAAAAATTGCGAAAAATTGTTTAAAAATCCCCATAAAAAATCCCAAAAATCCCCCCAAAAAATCCCCCCCAAAAAATCCCCCAAAAATCCAAAAAATCCCCCAAAAAATCCCCCAAAATTCCCCCCCAAATAATTTTTAAAAATCCCTCCAAAAATTACAAAAAAACCCCCAAAATCCCCAAAAATCCTCAAAAAAATCCCCCCAAAAATCACTCTAAAAATTGCAAAAAATGTTAAAAACTCCAAAAAAACCCTCAAAACATTCCCAAAAAAATCCCTAAAAAGAACCCCAAAAATTAAAAAAAAAAATCCCCCCAAAAATCCCCCAAAATTCAAAAAAAATCCCCCCAAAAAATCCAAAAAATTCCCGAAAAATCCACAAAATCTCCCAAAAAATTCCCAAAATCTCCCAAAAAAATCCCCCAAAATTCCCAAAAAATCTCCCAAAAAAAATCCCCCCAAATCTCCCAAAAATCCCAAAATCTCCAAAAAATCCCCCAAAATTCCAAAAAAATCCCCCAAAAAATCCCCCAAAAATCCCCCAAAAATCCTCCCAAAAAGTCCCAAAAGTTCCAAAAAAAACACCCCCAAAATCCTCTGAAAATTCCCCCAAAAAATCCTTAAAAAATCCCCAAAAATCCTCAAAAAATCCCCCAAAATTCCCAAAAAAATTTCCCAAAAAATCTCCCAAAAAATCCCCAAAATCTCCCAAAAAATCCCCAAAAATCTCCCAAAAATCCACAAAATCCCCCAAAAAATCCCCAAAAATCTCCAAAAAAATCCACAAAATCTCCCAAAAAATCCCCCAAAATTCAAAAAAAAAATCCCCAGAAATTCAAAAAAAATCCCCTAAAAATCCCAAAAAAATCCCAAAAAATCCCCCAAAAAATCCCCCAAAATTCCCAAAAAATCTCCAAAAAAATCCCCAAAATTCCAAAAAATTCCCCAAAAATTCCCCAAAAATCTCCCAAAAAAATCCATAAAATCTCCCCAAAAATTCCCCAAAATTCCAAAAAAAATCCCTCCAAAAATCCCAAAAAAATCCCAAAAAAATCCACAAAATCTCCCAAAAAAATCCCCCAAAATTCAAAAAAAAATCCCCTAAAAATTCAAAAAAAATCCCAAAAAAATCCCCAAAAAAATCCAAAAAAATCTCTAAAAATCCCCCAAAAATCCCCCCCAAATAATTTAAAAAAATCCCTCCAAAAATTCCAAAAAACCCCCAAAAATCCCCCAAATTTTGTTTCCCTCAGTCCCTCCTGGGCCCGGAGGATTCGGTGGATTCCGGAACTTTCCGGGAGAGAATTTGGGGAAAAATCCGGGAGCGGCTCCGGCCAAAGGTCCCAAATTTGGGGAGGGGGAAACTCAAATTTGGGGAGGGGTCCCAAAAAATCTGGGGAGGGGTCCTGAAATTTGGGGAGGGGTCCCAAAAATTTGGGAGGATCCCAAAAATTTTGGGGGGTTTGGGGGTTCCAAATTTGGGGGATTTGGGGACTTGGAAAGGTCCAAAATTTGGGGAGGGGTCCCCAAAATTTGAGGGGAAGGTCCCAAAATTTGAGGGAGGGTCTCAAGAAATTGGAGGGGGGGAGCTCAAATTTGGGGAGGGGTCCCAAAATTTGGGGGGGTCTGGGAGACCCAAATTGGGGGATTTGGGGACTTGGGAAAAGTCCAAAATTTGGGGAGGGGTCCTGAAAATTTGGGGGGGTCCCCAAAATTTGGGAGGGTTTGGGGGAGTCCAAATTAGGGGGAGGGTCTCAAAATATGGGGGAGATTTGGGGAAGGGTCTCCCAAAATCTGGGAGGATTTGGGGACTTGGAGAGGTTCAAAATTTGGGGAGGGGTCCTGAAAATCTGGGGGGTCTGGGAGACCCAAATTTGGGGGATTTGGGGACTTGGAAAGGTCCAAAATTTGGGGAGGGGTCCTGAAAATTTGGGGGAGGGTCTCAAAATTTGGGGGAGTTCTGTGGAGGTGGAATTTGGGGAGGGGGATCCCAAATTTGGGGAGGGGTCCTGAAAATCTGGGGGGTCTGGGAGACCCAAATTTGGGGGATTTGGGGGCTTGGAAAGGTCCAAAATTTGGGGAGGGGTCCTGAAAATTTGGGAGGGGTCCCCAAAATTTGGGGGAGGGTCTCAAGAAATTGGAGGGGAGGAGCCCAAATTTGGGGAGGGGTCCCAAAAGTTTTGGGGGGTTTGGGGGTTCCAAATTTGGGGATTTGGGGACTTGGAAAGGTCCAAAATTTGGGGAGGGGTCCTGAAAATTTGGGAGGGGTCCCCAAAATTTGGGGAGGGTTTGGGGGGCCTAAATTAGGGGGAGGGTCTCAAAATATGGGGGAGATTTTGAGGAAGGGTCTCCCAAAATCTGGGAGGATTTGGGGGACTTGGAGAGGTTCAAAATTTGGGGAGGGGTCCCAAAAATTTGGGGGGTTTGGGGGACCCAAATTTGGGGGATTTGGGGGCTTGGAAAGGTCCAGAATTTGAGGAGGGGTCCTGAAAATTTGGGAGGGGTCCCCAAAATTTGGGGGAGGGTCTCAAAAAATTGGAGAGAGGGGAGCCCAAATTTGGGGAGGGGTCCCAAAAGTTTTGGGGGGGTTTGGGAGACCCAAATTTGGGGGATTTGGGGACGTGGAAAGGTCCAAAATTTGGGGAGGGGTCCCGAAAATTTGGGGAGGGGTCCCCAAAATTTGGGGAGGGTTTGGGGGAGTCCAAATTAGGGGGAGGGTCTCAAAATATGGGGGAGATTTTGGGGAAGGGTCTCCCAAAATCTGGGAGGATTTGGGGACTTGGAGAGGTTCAAAATTTGGGGAGGGGTCCTGAAATTTGGGGGGGTTTGGGGGACCCAAATTTGGGGGATTTGGGGACTTGGAAAGGTCCAGAATTCGGAGGGGGGTCCTGAAAATTTGGGGAGGGGTCCTGAAATTTGGGGAGGGGTCCTGAAAATTTGGGGGGTCTGGGAGACCCAAATTTGGGGATTTGGGGACTTGGAAAGGTCCAAAATTTGGGGAGGGGTCCCCAAATTTGGGGGAGGGTCTCAAAAAATTGGAGAGGAAGGAACTCAAATTTGGGGAGGGGTCCCAAAAGTTTTGGGGGGGTTTGGGAGACCCAAATTGGGGGATTTGGGGACGTGGAAAGGTCCAAAATTTGGGGAGGGGTCCCCAAAATTTGGGGGAGGGTCTCAAAATTTGGGGAGTTCTGTGGGGGTGGAATTTGGGGAGGGGGATCCCAAATTTGGGGAGGGGTCCTGAAAATTTGGGAGGGTCCCAAAATTTGAGGGAGGGTCTCAAGAAATTGCAGAGGGGGGAGCCCAAATTTGGGGAGGGGTCCTGAAAATTTTGGGGTCCCGAAATTAGGGGAGGGGTCCTCAAAATTTGGGGAGGGGTCTGGGGGGGCTCAAATTTAGGGGGAGGGTCTCAAAATTTGGGGAATTTTTCGAGGGGTTGGAATTTGGGGAGGGGTCCCAAAATTTTGGGGGGAATTTGGGGAGAATTTTTGGGCTCAAATTTGAGGAGGGGTCTCAAAATTTGGGGATTTTGGAGGGGTTGGAATTTGGGGAGGGGTCCCAAAAATTTGTGGAAAATCCCCAAAATTTTGGGAATTTTCCCTCAAATTCAAAGGAAAAAAAATCCCCCAAAATTCGGGGAGGGGTCTCAGGGGTTTTTTTGGGGGGGTCTCACCCCAATTTTGGGGTCCCAGGACCCCCCTGAGCCCCCCCAGAGCCCCCCAGAGACCCCCCAAAACCCCCCCGAGGAGGAGGAGGAGGAGGAAGAGCCCGAGGAGGAGGAGGAGGAGGAGGAGGAGGAGGAAGGCCCTGAGCAGGTTTGGGGGGTCCCTCACCCCAAATTTTGGGGGGTTTTCCTCAATTTTGGGGGGTCCTGAACCCCAAATTTATGGGGAGGGTCCCAAACTTTAATTTTAGGGGGGTGGGACCCCAATTTTGGGGGGTGGGACTTCAGTTTTGGGGGGAATTTCCCAATTTTTGGGGGAATTTCCCAAATTTTTGGGGGGTCCCAAACCCCAAATTTATGGGGAGGGTCCCAAACTTGAATTTCAGGGGGGTGGGACCCCAAATTTTGGGGGATTTTCCCAATTTTTGGGGGAATTTCCCAATTTTGGGGGGTCCCACACCCCAAATTTTGGGGGGATTTCCTCAATTTTGGGGGGTCCTGAACCCCAAATTTATGGGGAGGGTCCCAAACTTTAATTTTAGGGGGGTGGGACCCAAATTTTGGGGGGTGGGACTTCAGTTTTGGGGGGAATTTCCCAATTTTTGGGGGAATTTCCCAAATTTTTGGGGGGTCCCAAACCCCAAATTTTTGGGGAGGGTCCCAAACTTTAATTTCAGGTGGGTGGGACCCCAAATTTTGGGGAGATTTTCCCAATTTTTGGGGGAATTTCCCAAATTTTTGGGGGGTCCCCAACCCCCAAATTTATGGGGAGGGTCCCAAACTTTAATTTTAGGGGGGTGGGACCCCAAATTTTGGGGGATTTTCCCAATTTTGGGGGGTGGGACCCCAAATTTTGTCCCCCCAATGATGAAAAACCCCCCAAAATGTGGCAAAATTTGGGTTTAGGGAACAAATTTTGGGGTAAATCCCAAATTTTTGGGGGGTCTCAAACCCCAAATTTTTGGGGAGGGTCCCAAACTTGAATTTCACGGGGGTGGGACCCCAAATTTTGGGGAGATTTTCCCAATTTTTGGGGGGAATTTTCCCAATTTTTTGGGGAATTTCCCAATTTTTGGGGGGTCCCAAACCCCAAATTTGGGGTTTGAGCCCCCCCTGGATGAGGATAAAGGAAATGGGGGGGAAATTTTGGGGTCCCCCCTCCCTAAACCCCAATTTTTGGGGGGTCCCCAAACCCCAAATTATTGGGGAGGGTCCCAAACTTTAATTTCAGGGGGTGGGACCCCAATTTTGGGGGTGGGACCCCAAATTTTGCCCCCCAATGATGAAAATCCCCCCAAAATGTGGCAAAATTTGGGTTTAGGGAACAAATTTTTGGGTAAATCCCAAATTTTGGGGGGTCTCAAACCCCAAATTTATGGGGAGGGTCCCAAATTTTAATTTCAGGGGGGTGGGACCCCAAATTTTGGGGGATTTTCCCAATTTTGGGGGGTGGGACCCCAAATTTTGTCCCCCCAATGATGAAAATCCCCCCAAAATGTGGCAAAATTTGGGTTTAGGGAACAAATTTTGGGGTAAATCCCAAATTTTTGGGGGGTCCCAAACCCCAAATTTTTGGGGAGGGTCCCAAACTTGAATTTCACGGGGGTGGGACCCCAAATTTTGGGGGGATTTCCCAATTTTTGGGGGGAATTTCCCAAATTTTGGGGGGTCTTTGTACCCCAAATTATTGGGGAGGGTCCCAAACTTGAATTTCAGGGGGTGGGACCCCAATTTTGGGGGGTGGGACCCCAAATTTTGCCCCCCAATGATGAAAATCCCCCCAAAATGTGGCAAAATTTGGGTTTAGGGAACAAATTTTTGGGTAAATCCCAAATTTTTGGGGGGTCTCAAACCCCAAATTTATGGGGAGGGGTCCCAAATTTTAATTTCAGGGGGTGGGACCCCAAATTTGGGGGGATTTTCCCAATTTTGGGGGGTGGGACCCCAAAATTTGCCCCCCCAAGGGTGAAAAACCCCCCAAAATGTGGCAAAATTTGGGTTTAGGGAACAAATTTTGGGGTCTCCCCTCCCTGAACCCCCAGAATTTTTGGGGTGGGGACCCCCCTGACCCCTCCCCTCCCCCCCACACAGGTGCCCCCCCAGGTGCCCCCCCAGGAGGGGGAGGGGCCCCCCCAGGAGGAGCCGCCCTTTGACGAGGCCACCCAGGCCCTGATCGATGGTGGGGGGATTTGGGGGGGATTTGGGGGGATTTTGGGGGGATTTGGAGGGTCCTGGGGGGATTTGGGGGAAATTTGGGGGGATTTTGGGGGGATTTGGGGGATCCTGGGGAGGATTTGGGGGAAGATTGGGGGGATTTGGGGGGTCCTGATGGGTATTTGGGGGGTCCTGGGGGGTTTTTTGGGGGTCCTGGAAGGGATTTGGGGGATTTGGGGGGTCGTGGGGTGGATTTGGGGAGGTTTGGGGGGTGCTGGAGGGGTCTGAGGGGGATTTGGGGGGTCCTGGAAGGGTTTTGGGGAGTTTTGTGGGGGGATTTGGGGGGTCCTGGGGGGGATTTGGGGGGAGATTTGGGGTGTTTCAGGGGAGATTTAGGGGAAATTTGGGGAGTCCTGTGGGGGTTTAGGGGGGATTTGGGGGGGTTTGGGGGTCCTGGGGGGATTTGGGGGAGATTTGGGGGGTCCTGAAAGGGTTTTGGGGGGGGGTTTGGAGGGGATTTGGGGGATCCTGGGGGACTTTGGGGAAAACCTGGGGGAAACTGGGGGGTTTTGGAGGGTTTTTGGGGGGGTTTGGGGGGTCCTGGGGAGGATTTGGGGTGTCCTGGAAGGTTTTTGGGTTTTTTTTGGGGGGGGGAGATTTGGGGGTTTTGGAGGAAATTTGGGGGGTTCTGGGGGGATTTGAGGGGGGATTTGGGGGGTTTTGGGGGGGAATTTGGGGGTCCCTGGGGAGGATTTGGGGGGATTTGGGGGGTCCTGGGGGCGTTTTGGGGGATTATGGGGGGGTTTGGCGAGGATCTGGGGGGTCCTGGAGGGAGTTGGGGGAATTTAGGGGGTTCTGGGGAGGATTTGGGGGGTCCTGGGGGAGCCCTGGAGGCGTTTGGGGAGATTTGGGGGAAATCTGGGGGGATTTTGGGGGGTCCTGGAGGGGTTTGGGGGGTCCTGGAGGGGTTTTGGTGGAATTTGGGGGGTCCTGGGGGGGGGGTTTGGGGGGATTGGGGGGGTCCTGGAAGGGTTTTGGGGAGTTTTTTGGGGGAATTTGGGGGGATTTGGGGGGGTCCTGGGGGGTATTTGGGGGGGAGATTTGCGGGGATTTGGGGTGTTTTGGGGGAGATTTAGGGGAAATTTGGGGGGTCCAGGGGGGTATTTGGGGGCTTTGGGGGGATTTGGGGGGTCCTGGGGAGGGTTTGGGGGAAATTTGGGAGGTTCTGGGTGGGTTTTGGGGGGTTTTTTTGGATGTTTTTTTGGGGGGTTCTGACCCCTCTTTCCCCCTCCAACACCCTCGGGACGATTTGGGGCCGATTTTGGGGGGTTTGTCCCGGTTTTTGGGGGGGTTTGGGAGTTTTTTGGGGTGCTGAGCCCATTTTTGGGGGTGCTGATCCCATTTTTGGGGTGGTTTAGGATGATTTGGGGTGTTTTTGGGGGGTTCTGACCCCCTTTTCCCCCTCCCCAGCCGCCCAACAGGCTCGGGACGATTTGGGGCCGATTTTGGGGGGTTTGTCCCGTTTTTGGGGGGTTTGGGGGTTTTTTGGGGGTGCTGAGCCCATTTTTGGGGTGGTTTAGGATGATTTGGGGTGTTTTTGGGGGGTTCTGACCCCTCTTTTCCCCTCCCCAGCCGCCCAACAGGCTCGGGACGATTTGGGGCTGATTTTGGGGGGGCTTATCCCCATTTTGGGGGGCTCAGAGGGGGTTTGGGGGTTTTTGGGGGTGCTGAGCCCATTTTTGGGGTGGTTTAGGATGATTTGGGGTGTTTTTGGGGGTTCTGACCCCTTTTTTCCCCCTCCCCAGCCGCCCAACAGGCTCGGGACGATTTGGCCGCGGCCGAGCGGGAGCTGAAAGAGGCCGAGGAGGGGATCAGGTGGGGGACCCCAAAATCTCCCCTGGGACCCCAAAAATCACGTTGAGGACACTGAAAACTGATCTGGGACCCCAAAAAACTGACCTGGGACCCCAAAAATCACATTGAGGACACTGAAAACTGACCTGGGACCCCCAAAAACTGACCTGGGACCCCAAAAATTATCTCAGGGACCCCAAAAACTGCCCTGGGACCCCAAAAATCACCTTGAGGACACTAAAAACTGATCTGGGACCCAAAAAATCACCTCAAGGACCCTAAAAATTATCTCAGGGACCCCAAAAACTGACCTGGGGACCCCAAAAACTGACCTGGGACCTCCTAAACTGGCCTAGGACCCCAAAAATCACATTGGGGAGCCCAGAATCATCTTAGGGACCCCAAAAATCACCTCGAGGATTCCAAAAACTGCCCTGGGACCCGAAAAAACTGACCTGGGACTCCAAAAATCACCCCAGGGAGCCCAAAACTTCCCCCTGGACCCCAAAATCTTCCCCATGACCCTAAAATCCACCTTGGGGACCCCAAAATCTGCCCCAGGACCCCAAAAATCACCTGAGAAGCCCCAAAATCCACCCTGAGGACCCCAAAACTTCCCCAAGGACCCCAAAATCTCCCCCAGGAACCCCAAAAATCACCTGAGGGACCCCAAAATCCATCCCAGGACCCCAAAATCTGCCCCAGGACCCCAAAAATCACCTGGGGGACCCCAAAATCCTCCCCAAGAACCCCAAAATCCTCCTCAGGGACCCCAAAACCCACCTTGGGGACCCCAAAACTTCCCCAAGGACCCCAAATCTTCCCCAAAGACCCCAAAATCCATCCCAGGACCCCAAAAATCACCTGAGGGACCCCAAAATCCTCCTCAAGGACCCCAAAATCTGCCCCAGGACCCCAAAAATCACCTGAGGGACCCCAAAACCCACCTTGGGGACCCAAAAACTACCCCAAAACCCCAAAACCCTCCCCAAGGACCCCAAAAATCACCTGAGGGACCCCAAAATCCTCCCTGGAAACCCCAAAACTTCCCCAGGGACCCCAAAAATCACCTCAGGGACCCCAAAATCCTCCCCAAGAACCCCAAAAATCACCTCGGGGACCCCAAAAATCACCCGAGGGACCCCAAAATCTGCCCCAGGACCCCAAAATTCCTCCCTGAAAACCCCCAAACCCCCTTTACCCCCCCGTGCCTCAGTTTCCCTCATTCCCAGCAGGAATTTTTGGGGTTTGAGGCTCTGGGGGGGGTTTTTTGGGGGGAATTTTTTTGGGGGGAGGGTCTGGGAGGGTTTTGGGGACCCCCCTGAGCCCAAATTTTGTCTCCCCAGGGCCCTGGAGCTGGAACTGGGGCTGGATTTTGGTCCTGAAGGGGAATTTTCTTACCTGTACAACCAGTGCTGGGAGCTGGGCACCAGCGAGTCCGTGACGGGTTTGGGGGGATTTTGGGGGATTTTGGGGGGTCTTGAGGGGATTTGGGGGGATTTTGGGCGGATTTAGGGGATTTTGGGGGATTTTGGAGAAAATTTGGGGAGGTTTGGGGGGGATTTGGGGATTTTGGGGGAGGTTTGGGGGGAAACTGGGGGGTCCTGGGGGGATTTTGGGAGGATTTAGGGGATTTTGGAGAAAATTTGGGGGGTCCTGGGGAGGATTTTTGGGGGGTTGGGGATTTTGGGGGATCCTGGGGGGGATTTTGGGGGATCTGGGGGAGATTTGGGGGAGGTTTGGGGGGGAATTTGGAGGAATTTGGGGGGATTTGGGGGATTTTGGGGGGATTTTGAGGGCAAATTTGGGGATTTTTGGGAGGTTTTAGGGGAATCTGGAGACTTTGGGGGGGGGATTTGGGGGGATTTTGGGGGGTCCTGAGGGGATTTGGGGGGATTTTGGGAAGATTTGGGGAGGTTTGGGGGGGATTTGGGGGATTTTGGGGGGACTTTGAGGGCAAATTTGGGGATTTTTTGGGAGGTTTTGGGGGAATCTGGAGATTTTGGGGGGGGATTTGGGGATTTTGGGGGGATTTTGGGGGGTCCTGGATGGGATTTTGGGGGAAATTTGGGGATTTGGGGGGGATTTTAGGGGGTCCTGAGGGGATTTTGGGGGAAATTTGGGGATTTTGGGGGGTTTTGGGGGGATTTGGGGGGGTCTTGGGGGGGATTTTAGGAGGATTTAGGGGATTTTGGGGGACTTTGGAGAAAATTTGGGGAGGTTTGGGGGGTCCTGAGGGGATTTGGGGGGTGATTTGGGTGAAATTTTATCATTTGGGGAGGGATTGGGGGGGATTTGGGGAGAATTTGGGGAATTTGGGGAGAATTTGGGGGATTTTGGAGAAAATTTGGGGAGGTTTGGGGGGAATTTGGGGATTTTGGGGGGGTCCTGAGGGGATTTGGGGGATTTTGGGGGCATTTTGGGGGGTCCTGGGGGGGAATTGGGGGATTTGGGGAGGTTTTGGGGATTTTGGGGGGGGATTTGGGGGTTTTGAGGGGATTTTGGGGGGTCCTGGGGAGGTTTTGGGGTTTGGGGGGTTCCTGAGGGGGCTGTGGGGGGTTTTGGGGGGTCCTGGGGACATTTTTGGGGGTCTTGGGGACATTTCTGGGATGGTTTGGGGGGTCCTGGGGACGTTTTAGGTCCTGAGGGGGCTGTGGGGAATTTGGGGGGTCCTGGGGACATTTTTTGGGGGTTCTGGGGATATTTTTGGGGTTTGGGGGGGTCCTGAGAGGGTCGTGGGGGGTTTGGGGGATCCTGGGGAAGCTTTTGGGGTTTGGGGGTCCTGGGGATATTTTTGGAGCTTGGGGGGGTCCTGAGGGGGCTGTGGGTGATTTTGGGGCTCCAGGGGATGTTTTTGGGGGTCCTGGGGCTGTTTTTGGGGTGGTTTTGACCCCCATTTCCCCCTCCCCAGGTACCTGTACCGGCTCTGCCCCTTCCAGCGCGTCACTCAGAGACCCAAAAACGGCGGCGCCGAGACCAGCCTGGGGTCAGACACCCCAAAATACCCCCCAAATACCCCAAATACCCCCAAATACCCCAAAATACCCCAAAACACACCCTGGGCACCCCAAACAGACCCCAAATCACCCCCAAAATACCCCAAAACACCCCTGGGGGACCCAAAAATCATCCTGGGCACCTCAAAATACCCCTGGGAAACCCCAAATCCACCCTGGGGACTCCAAAACACTCCAAAACACCCCAAAACCCACCCCAAATCACCCCAAAACACCCCAAAATACCCCAAAATACCCCAAAATACTCCCAAACCCACCCCAAAATATCCCAAAACACCCAAAATCACCCCAAAACACACCCCAAAGCACCCTGGGGATCCCAAACCCCACCCTGGGCACCCCAAAACACCCCAAATCACCCCAAAATACCCCAAAATACCCCAAAGCTCACCCCAAATCACCCCAAAATACTCCAAACCCACCCCAAAACACACCCCAGAGCACCCTGGGGACCCCAAAACCCCCCCCGGGCACCCCAAAATACCCTAAATCACCCTGGGGGACCCAAAATCCACCCTGGGGACCCCAAACATACCCCAAATCACCCCCAAAACACCCCAAAACACCCCAAAACACCCAAAATCACCCCAAAACACACCCCAAAATCCCCCAACTTGCCCTGAGGGACCCAAAATCCACCCTGAGGATCCCAAAATACCCCAAATCACCCCGGGGAACCCAAAAATTGTCCTTGGGACCCCTAAATACCCCAATCCCCCCCCAGAAATCAGCCTGGGGACCCCCCAAACCTCCCCAAAACCCCCCAAAAATCCAAAATCACCCTGGGGAACCCAAAAAATCCCCCAAAACCACCGTGAGGACCCTGAAACAACCCCCCAAATCCCAAAAATCACCCTGGGGACCCCAAAAACTCCCCTGGGGACCCCCCAAAAAATCCAAAAATCCCAAAACTCGTCCTGGGGACCCCAAAAATGCATCCGAGGACCCCAAAAGTCCCCTCAGGGACCCCAAAAATCACCCTGGGGACACTTGGGGACAGCCCCGGGTGTCACCTGACCCCTCTTGATGTCACATGATCCCCCCTCAGTGTCACCTGATGCCTCCAGGTGTCACCTGACCATCCCAGTGTCACCTGACCCCCCCCCAGGTGTCACCTGACCCCACCCCAGTGTCACCCAGTGTCACCTGACCCCTCTAGGTGTCACATGACCCCCCCCATGACCCCTCCCCAGGTGTCACCTGACCCCACCCCAGTGTCACCTGACCATCCCAGGTGTCCCCTGGTGTCACCTGACCCCCTCTAGGTGTCACCTGACCCCCCCATGACCCCCCCCAGGTGTCACCTGACCCCCCCCAGGTGTCATCTGACCCCCCCAGGTGTCCCCCATTGTCACCTGACCCCCTCATTGTCACCTGACGCCCCCCATGACCCCTCCCCAGTATCACCTGACCCCCCCCCCAGGTGTCACCTGACCCCCCCCCCCAGGTGTCACCTGACATATCCAGGTGTCCCCCAGGTGTCACCTGACCCCTGTCCCCCCCCGCAGGGTTTGGGGCTCGTGGGCGGGGCCCGAAGGTGACAAATTCTCAGCCCAGAAATACGAGGGTGGAACCGGCTGCTGGCAGGGCCCGAACAGGGCCACCACCGTGAGTGTCACCTGGGGGTCACCTGTGTTACCTGTGTGTCACCTGTGTCATCATCTGTGTCACCTGTGTGAGCTCAGTGTCACCTGTCACCTGTGTGTGTCACCTGTGTGTGTCACCTGTCACCTGTGTGTGTCATCTGTGTCACCTGAGTGTCACCTGTGTGTCACCTGTGTGTGTCACCTGTCACCTCTGTCATCATCTGTGTGTCACCTGTGTTACCTGTGTGTCATGATCTGTGTCACCTGTGTCACCTGTGTGTGTCACCTGTCACCTGTATGTCATCTGTCACCTGTGTCATCATCTATTATCAGCTGTGTCGCCTGTGTCACCTGTGTGTGTCACCTGTGTGTCACCTGTGTGTCACCTGTGTGAGCTCAGTGTCACCTGTCACCTGTGTCACCTGTCACCTCTGTCATCATCTGTGTGTCACCTGTGTGTGTCACCTGTCACCTGTGTGTCACCTGTGTCACCTGTGTGTCACCTGTGTGTCACCTCCCCGTGTCACCTGTGTCATCTCTGTGAGCTCAGTGTCACCTGTGTGTCACCTGTGTCATCATGTCTTGGCACCTCCTGTGTCACCTGTCACCTGTGTGAGCTCAGTGTCACCTGTGTGTCAGCCTTGTGTCACCTGTGTCACCTGCCTCCTTGTGTGTCCAGGTGTGGCTCAGGTGTGTCCCCAGGTGTGTCCCAGGTGTGTCAGGTGTGTTCAGGTGTGTCCCTGTCCCATCCCCAGGTGTGGTTCAGGTGTGTGTTCCAAGTGTGTCTCAGGTGTGTCTCAAGTGTGTCCCAGGTGTGTCTCAGGTGTGTTCAGGTGTGTCTCAGGTATCTCAGGTGTCCCCAGGTGTGTCCCAGGTGTGTCCCAGGTGTGTCCCCAGGTGTGTCCCAGGTGTGTCCCAGGTGTGTCCCCAGGTGTGTCCCAGGTGTGTCCCAGGTGTGTCTCAGGTGTGTTCAGGTGTGTCTCAGGTATCTCAGGTGTCCCCAGGTGTGTCTCCAGGTGTGTCCCCAGGTGTGTCCCAGGTGTCCCCAGGTGTGTCCCCAGGTGTGTCCCAGGTGTGTCCCAGGTGTGTCCCAGGTGTGTCCCAGGTGTCTCAGGTGTGTCTCAGGTGTGTTCAGGTGTGTCTCAGGTATCTCAGGTGTCCCCAGGTGTGTCTCCAGGTGTGTCCCCAGGTGTGTCCCAGGTGTGTCCCAGGTGTGTCCCCAGGTGTGTCCCCAGGTGTGTCCCCAGGTGTGTCCCAGGTGTGTCCCCAGGTGTGTCCCAGGTGTCTCAGGTGTGTCTCAGGTGTGTTCAGGTGTCTCCATGTGTCTCAAGTGTGTCTCAGGTGTCCCAGGTGTGTCTCAGGTGTGTCCCCTGTGTCACCTGTCCCCTGTGTGTCCCCAGGTGAGGCTCAGGTGCGGCGCAGACACCTCAGTGACGGCGGCGGCGGAGCCGAGTCGCTGCGAGTACCTGCTGGAGCTGGAGACCCCCGCGGCCTGCAGGGAGCCCCCCGCCCTGCACGAGGAGCACGACGAGCTGTGAACCCCAAAACACCCCAAAAATGTCCTAAAATGTCCCCAAAAATATCCCAAAATGTCCCCAAAACATCCCAAAAATATCCCAAAATGTCCCCAAAAATATCCCCAGAAATATCCCCAAACCCTGCAGGGAGCCCCCGGCCCTGCACGAGGAGCACGACGAGCTGTGAAACCCCAAAACACCCCAAAATATCCCAAAAATATCCCCAAAAATATCCCCAAAGTATCCCCAAAATGTCCCAAAAATATCCCAGAAAATACCTTGAAAATATCCCCAAACGAACCCAAACTATCCTGAAAATATCCTGAAAATATCCCCAAACCCTGCAGGGAGCCCCCGGCCCTGCACGAGGAGCACGACGAGCTGTGAACCCCAAAAACATCCCAAAAATGTCCCAAAATGTCCCCAAAAATATCCTGAAAATATCCTCAAACCCTGCAGAGAGCCCCCGGCCCTGCACGAGGAGCACGACGAGCTGTGAACCCCAAAAACATCCCAAAAATATCCCAAAATGTCCCCAAAACATCCCAAAAATATCCCAAAATGTCCCCCAAAATATCCCCAAAACATCCCAAAATTATCCCAAAAAATATCCCCAAAATAACCTGAAAATAACCCAACAATGACTCCAAATCCCTGCAGGGAGCCCCCACCAAAAATAGCCCAAATATATCCTGAAAATATCCCCCCGAAAAAAAAAACAAAAAAGGCCATTAAAATTTAAAAATAAAAATAGAAACTTTATTTGTGAGTAGAAACTGGACTGTGAGGGGTCAGAGCTCGTCCCTCTGGGGTTGGGTGTCCTGGGATGGGAATTTTGGGAACTCAGGGGGCTCTGGGGGGCTCCAAATCCCCCCGAAACCCCCCAAAAAATGACAATAAAACCCATTTAAATTTAAAAATAAAAATAGAAACTTTATTTGTGAATAGAAACTGGACTGGGAGGGGTCAGAGCTCATCCCTCTGGGGTTGGGAATTCCGGGAGGGAATTTTGGGAGAGTTTCCCCCAAAAAAACTCCCAAATCTCAGAATTTTCATGTGTGAAATCCCCAAAGAAATGCCGAAAACTCCCCAGAAATGACAATAAAACCCATTAAAATTTAAAAATAAAAATAGAAACTTTATTTGTGAATAGAAACTGGACTGTGAGGGGTCAGAGCTCGTCCCTGGGGGGGTGGGATTTGGGGCTCTCGGTGTCACTGACGTAGCCGGGGTCCCCCGTGTAGTGGGTGGGGAAGAGCAGCAGCGGCTCCGCCGAAAACGCCTCCAGGTCCCGCCGGGAAAAGTGACTCGAGTACTCGGGGCTGGGGGAAAATGGGGAAATTTGGGTGAAAATGGGGGAAATTTGGGGGAAATCTGGGCAAAAATGGGGAAAAAAAGGAGAAAAATGGGGGGAAATGGGAAAAAAGGGGGAAAATATGGGGAAAATATGGGGAAAAATGGGGTGAAAACGCCTCCAGGTCCCGCCGGGAAAAGTGACTTGAGTACTCGGGGCTGGGGGGAAAAATGGGGAAATTTGGGTGAAAAATGGGAAAAAACAGGGTTAAAGAGGGGAAAAACTGGGAAAAAACGGGGGAAAAATGGGGGAAAATGGGGGAAAAATGGGAAAAAACAGGAGAAAAATGGGATAAATGGGTGAGAAATGGGGGGGAAATTGGGATAAAAGGGGAAAAAATGGGATAAAAATGGGTGAAAACACCTCCAGGTCCTGCCGGGAAAAGTGTCAGGAGTACTCGGGGCTGTGGGGGAAAAAAAACCGGGAAATTTGGGAAAAAAATGAGGGAAATTTGGGTGAAAATGGGGGAAATTTGGGGGAAAACGGGGGAAATTTGGGAAAAAATGGGGGAAATTTGGGAAAAAATGGGGGAAATTTAGGAAAAATGGGTGAGAAATGGGGGGAAATGGGGAAAAAATGGGGGGAAAATGGGGAAAAATGGGTCAAAAACGCCTCCAGGTCCTGCCGGGAAAAGTGCCAGGAGTACTCGGGGCTGGGGGGAAATGGGGATAAATTGGTGAAATTTGGGGGAAAATGGGGAAAAAATGGGGAAAAAACAGGGGAAAATTGGGATAAATGGGGAAAGAATAGGAGAAAATGGGAATAAAAGGGGTGAAAACACCTCCAGGTCCCGCTGGGAAAAGTGACTCGAGTACTTGGGGCTGGGGGGAAAAATGAGGTTAATTGGTGAAATTTGGGGTAAAATGGGAGAAATTTGGGGAAAATGGATGAGAAATGGGGAAAAATGGGGAAAAAATGGGGGAAGAATAAGGGCAAAATGCCTCCAGGTGCTGCTGGGAAAAGTGCCAGGAGTGCTCGGGGCTGTTCTGACCCTAAACCCCCCAAATCCCCCAAACCCCCCCAATCCCGTACCTGGAGTGTCGATTGAACATGAGGGGCAGGAACTCACCCCTGTATCCCACATCCCACATTCCCAATACCACAAACCCCTCAAATCCCTGACCCCAAACACCCCAATCCTGTACCTGGGATATCGATTGAACATGAGGGGCAGGAACTCGTCCCCATATCCCACAAATCCCATAAATCCCTGACCCCAAACCCCACAAATCCCACAAATCCCTGACCTCAAACCCCATACCTGGGACATTGATCAAACATGAGGGGCAGGAACTCATCCCTACAAATCCCAGAAATCCCATAAATCCCATAAATCCCACAAATCCCTGACCCCAAACCCCCCAATCCCACACCTGGGGTGCCGATCAAACATGAGGGGCAGGAACTCATCCCCATATCCCATAAACCCCAAAAATCCCTCACCCCAAACTCCGTACCTGGGATGCCAATCAAACATGAGGTATATCCCATAAATCCCATAAACACCACAAATCCCACAAATCCCTGACCCCAAACCCCCCAATCCCACACCTGGGGTGCCGATCAAACATGAGGGGCAGGAACTTGTCCCCATATCCCACAAACCCCAAAAATCCCTGACCCCAAACCCCGTACCTGGGATGCCAATCAAACATGAGGTATATCCCATAAATCCCATAAACACCACAAATCCCACAAATCCCTGACCCCAAACCCCCCAATCCCACACCTGGGGTGCCGATCAAACGTGAGGGGCAGGAACTTGTCCCCATATGCCAGAAATCCCACAAATCCCCCAATCCCATACCTGGGGTGCCGGTCGAACATGAGGGGCAGGAACTCGTCCACCGGGATCATCTTGCCCAGGGGTTCGGCCGCCAGCAGCTTGCGGGCCCCGCGCAGGGACAGGGCGTAGCCCAGGCTCCAGTAGGAATAGCCCGGCCGCAGAAGGTGCCGCACGCCGGGAACGCCGCGCTCGGAACGCTCCGGCTCCAAACGCTTCCGACCCAGGTAACTGCCAACGGCGGGGGCAGGGGTCAGTGGGGGCAGCGGGGGCAGTGGGGGAAATGGGGTCAGTGGGGGCAATGGAGTCAATGGGGTTAATGAGGTCAATGGGGTCAATGGGGTCAATGGGGTCAATGGGGTCAATGGGGTCAATGGGGTCATTGGGGTCAATGGGGTCATTGGGGTCAATGAGGTCAATGGGGTCATTGGGGTCAATGGGGTCAATGGGGTCAGTGGCGTCAATGGGGTCAATGGGGTCAATGGGGTCATTGGGGTCAATGGGGTCATTGGGGTCAATGGGGTCAATGTGGTCAGTGGCGTCAATGGGGTCAATGGGGTCAATGGGGTCAATGGGGTCAATGAGGTCAATGGGGTCAATGGGGTCAATGAGGTCAATGAGGTCAGTGGGGTCAATGGGGTCAATGAGGTCAATGGGGTCAATGAGGTCAATGGGGTCAATGGGGTCAATGGGGTCAATGGGGTCAATGAGGTCAATGGGGTCAATGGGGTCAATGAGGTCAATGAGGTCAGTGGGGTCAATGGGGTCAATGAGGTCAGTGGGGTCAATGGGGTCAATGGGGTCAATGAGGTCAATGGGGTCAATGTGGTCAATGGGGTCAATGTGGTCAATGGGGTCAATGTAGTCAATGCAGTCAATGGGGTCAATGGGGTCAATGGGGTCAATGGGGTCAATGGGGTCAATGGGGTCACTGGGGTCAATGGGGTCAATGGGGTCAATGGGGTCATTGGGGTCAATGGGGTCAATGAGGTCAATGGGGTCAGTGGCGTCAATGGGGTCAATGGGGTCAATGTGGTCAATGGGGTCAATGGGGACGATGTGGTCAATGGGGTCAATGAGGTCAATGAGGTCAATGGGGTCAGTGGCGTCAATGGGGTCACTGGGGTCAATGGGGTCAATGGGGTCAATGGGGTCAATGGGGTCAATGGGGTCAATGAGGTCAATGGGGTCAGTGGCGTCAATGGGGTCAATGGGGTCAATGGGGTCATTGGGGTCAATGGGGTCAATGTGGTCAGTGGCGTCAATGGGGTCAATGGGGTCAATGGGGTCAATGGGGTCAATGAGGTCAATGGGGTCAATGGGGTCAATGAGGTCAATGAGGTCAGTGGGGTCAATGGGGTCAATGAGGTCAATGGGGTCAATGAGGTCAATGGGGTCAATGGGGTCAATGGGGTCAATGGGGTCAATGAGGTCAATGGGGTCAATGGGGTCAATGAGGTCAATGAGGTCAGTGGGGTCAATGGGGTCAATGAGGTCAGTGGGGTCAATGGGGTCAATGGGGTCAATGAGGTCAATGGGGTCAATGTGGTCAATGGGGTCAATGTGGTCAATGGGGTCAATGTAGTCAATGCAGTCAATGGGGTCAATGGGGTCAATGGGGTCAATGGGGTCAATGGGGTCAATGGGGTCACTGGGGTCAATGGGGTCAATGGGGTCAATGGGGTCATTGGGGTCAATGGGGTCAATGAGGTCAATGGGGTCAGTGGCGTCAATGGGGTCAATGGGGTCAATGTGGTCAATGGGGTCAATGGGGACGATGTGGTCAATGGGGTCAATGAGGTCAATGAGGTCAATGGGGTCAGTGGCGTCAATGGGGTCACTGGGGTCAATGGGGTCAATGGGGTCAATGGGGTCAATGGGGTCAATGGGGTCAATGAGGTCAATGGGGTCAGTGGCGTCAATGGGGTCAATGGGGTCAATGGGGTCAGTGGGATTGAGGTCACCAGGATCATTGAGGTCAATGGAATCAATGGAATCAATGGAATCAATGGAGTCAATGTGATCAATGGAATCAATGGATCAATGGATGAGTTTTGGGATGAGGATGAGGATTGGGATGAGGATGAGTTTTGGGCTGCTGAGGATGATAATGAGGATGAGGATGAGGGGAGGAAGGCTCCCATGAGGTCCCAGGGAATTGGGATGAGTTTTGGGATGAGTTTTGGGCTGCTGAGGATGATGAGGATGATGAAGATGAGGGGAGGAAGGCTCCCATGAGGTCCCAGGGGATTGGGCTGAGTTTTGGGATGAGGATGAGTTTTGGGCTGAGTTTTGGGATGAGGATGATAACGAGGATGAAGATGATGGGGATGAGGGGAGGAAGGCTCACATGAGGTCCCAGTCGAGGCCGGCCTCCTCCAGCTGCTCCATGAGTTCGGTGAGGCGGCTGCGGAAGAAAACCTCGAAGCGCAGATCGTCCTCGAACACCAGCGACCGGCCCAGGCCCCGCGCCGCGATCTGGGGACGGGGATGGAGCTCAGGAATCCCCCTGGATCACCCCAAAACCCCAGGAGACCCAAAATCCCCGAAATTCCCACCCCAAATCCCCAAATTCCCCAATTTCCCGTTCTTCACCTCCTGCCAGATCTGGAAGTGGCGGCTCCGTCCCACCCTTGGGAATTCCCTGAATCCCCCTGGACTCCCTGACCCCAAATTCCCATCCCAGACACCCAAATTCCCACCCCAAATTCCCACCCCAAATTCCCAAATGACCAAATTCCCATCCCAAATTCCTGAATTTCCCTCTCCTCGCCCCGTGCCAGATGCAGAAGGAGCGGCTCCATCCAACCCTTGCAAATTCTCTGGATCCCCCTGGAGTCCCTGACCCCAAATTCCCATCCCGGACACCCCCAAATCCTCAAATTCCCATCCCAAATTCCCAATTTTCCCTCTCCTTGCCCCCTGCCAAATTCCCAAATTCCCACCCCAAATTCCCATCCCAATTTTCTGATTTTCCCTCTCCTTGCCCTGTGCCAGAAGAGGAAGTGGCAGCTCCGTCCCACCCTTGGGAATTCTCTGGATCTCTCGGGATTCCCTGGATCCCAAATTCCCATCCCAGACCCCCAGATTCCCAATTTCCCATCCCAAATTCCCGAATTCCCACCCCAAATCCCCAAATTTCCTGTTCCTCACCTCCTGCCAGACCCTGAAGTGGCTGAGGAAACACCAACTCCCTCCCACCTTTGGGAATTCCCTGAATCCCCTGAACTCCCCGACCCCGAATTCCCATCCCAGCCCTCCAAAACTCCCAAAAATCCCCTAAAAATCCCCCGAAACTCCCAAAATTCCCCAAATTTTCCCCAAAAATCCCTGAATTTCCTCTTCCTCCCCTCCTGCCAGACCCTGAAGTGGCTGAGGAAACACCAACTCCTTTGGGATTCCCCTGAAATTCCCTGAACTCCCCGACCCCGAATTCCCATCCCGGCCTTCCAAAACTCCCAAAAATTCCCCAAAATCCCCCAAAACTCCCAAAAATTCCCAATTTTTCCCCCAAAATCCCCAAATTTCCTGCTCCTCACCTCCTGCCAGACCCTGAAGTGGCTGAGGAAACACCAACTCCTTTCCACCTTTGGGAACTCCCTGGAAATTCCTGAACCCCCAAAACTCCCCGACCCCGAATTCCCATCCCAACCTTCCAGAACTCCCAAAAATTCCCAAAAAATCCCAAAAAATCCCCAAATTTCCTGCTCCTCATCTCCTGCCAGACCCTGAAGTGCCTGAGGAAACACCAACTCCTTTGGAATTCCACTGAAACCCCTGAAATTCCCTGAACCCCTTGAACTCCCCGACCCCGAATTCCCATCCCACACCCCCAAAACTCCCAAAACTCCCAAAAATTCCCGATTTTTCCCAAAAAATCCCCAAATTTCCTGCTCCTCACCTCCTGCCAGACCCTGAAGTGCCTGAGGAAACACCAACTCCCTCCCACCTTTGGGAACTCCCTGGAAATCCCTGAACCCCCTGACCCGAAATTCCCCAAAATTCCATCCCAACCCTCCAAAACTCCCAAAAATTCCCCAAAATTCCCAAAAAAAACTCCCAAAAATCCCCAAATTTTCCCAAAATTTCCCAAAAAATCCCCAAATTTCCTGCTCCTCACCTCCTGCCAGACCCTGAAGTGGCTGAGGAAACATCCCACCTCCCCCGGGGTCAGGGGTCTCCCGTGGAAAGGGTCCCGATATCCCGGCAACATCCGCACCCCCAGAGCCTCCACCTGGCTGCTGTTCAGGGCCCTGCCCGGCACAGAAACTTCCAGAAAATCACAATTTGGGGAGGTTTTTTGGGGAGTATTGAGGGGTTTTTTTGGGGGGGGGGGTTTTCTCACAGGCCGTCCACGGCTTCCACAAGTTTGGGGGAAATTCCGAGTTCTTGGAGGGTTCGGAGCATCCGCGAGCGGCGGTCGGAGCGGCGGAGGAGGTTGATCAGGAAAACCTGGAAAATGGGGGATTTGGGGGGTTTGGGGGATTTTGGGGGGATTTTGGGGATTTGGGAGGAATTTGGGGGAATTTTTGGGAGGAAATGAGGAAATTTTTGGAGGAAATGGGGAAAAAATGGGGAAATCTGGGGGAAATTCACCCAAAATCCAGGGGAAAATGGGGAAATGTGGGAGGAAATGGGGGAAATTTGGGAGGAAATGGGGGAATTTGGGGGATTTTTGGGAGATTCTGAGAGGAAATGGGGGGATTTGGGGAGAATTCGCACCAAAATCCAGGAGAAAATGGGGATAATTTGGAAGAAAATGGCAAAATTCTGGGAGGAAATGGGGAGATTTTGGGAGGAAATCACCCAAAATCCAGGGGAAAATGGGGAAATCTGGGAGGAAATGGGGAAATTTGGGAGGAAATGGGGGAAATCTGGGAGAAAACAGGGAAATTTGGGGGGAAATGGGGAAATTTTGGGAGGAAATGGGGAAATTTGGGAGGAAATGGGGAGATTTGGGAGGAAATCGGGGAAATCCTGGGGAAATTGGGGGGATTTGGGGGGAAATGGGGAGATTCTGGGAGGAAATGGGGGAATTTGGGGGGAATTCACCCAAAATCCAGGGGAAAATGGGAAAAATTGGGAGAAATGGCAAAATTCTGGGAGGAAATGGGGAAATTTGGGAGGAAATGGGGGAAATCTGGGAGAAAACAGGGAAATCTGGGAGGAAATGGGGGAATTTTGGGAGGAAATGGGAGAATTTGGGAGGAAATGGGGAAAATGTGGGATGGAAATGGGGGGATTTTGGGGGAAAATGGGGGAAAAATGGGTCGGAGTGACAGAGGAGGTTGATCAGGAATACCTGGAACTGGGGGAAATTTGGGGGGTTTGGGGTGGATGTGGGAGGATTTTGGGAGGAATTTGGGGGAATTTTTGGGAGGAAATGAGGAAATTTTTGGAGGAAATGGGAAAAAAATGGGGAAATTTGGGAGAAATTCAGCCCAAAATCCAGGAGAAAATGGGGAAAATCTGGGAGGAAATGGGGGAATTTGGGAGGAAATGGGGGAATTTGGGAGGAAATGGAGAAATTCTGGGAGGAAATGGGGAGATTTGGGAGGAAATGGGGAAATCCTGGGGAAATTGGGGGAATTGGGAAGGAAATGGGGAAAAAATGGGGAAATCTGGGGGGAATTCACCCAAAATCCAGGGGAAAATGGGGAAAACTTGGGAGAAAATGGCAAAATTCTGGGAGGAAATGGGGAAATTTGGGAGGAAATGGGGGAATTTGGGGGATTTTTGGGAGATTCTGAGAGGAAATGGGGGGATTTGGGAGGAAATGGGGAAAATTTGAGAGGAAATTGGGAGGATATGGGGAGATTCTGGAGAGAAATGGGGGAATTTTTGGAGGAAATGGGGGATTTGGGAGGAAATTGGGGAATCTGGGTGGAAATGGGGGAATCTGGGGGGAAATGGGGGAAATGTGGGGGGAAATGGGGGAAATTTGGGAGGAAATGGGGGGGATTTGGGGGAAATCACCCAAGATCCAGGAAAATTGGGGAAACTGGGGAGAAAATGGGGAAATTCTGGGAGGAAATGGGGAGAATCTGGGAGAAATTGATCCAAAATTCAGAAAAAAATGGGGAAATTTGGGGGGAATTCACCCCAAATCCAGGGAAAAAGGGTAAAAACATCCCAAAAATCCAGAAATGGGACAGAAAATCACCAAAAATCCAGAATAAAATATAGAAAAAGGCAGGAAATTCCAAAAGTGGGAAACTCTGACCTCATCAAATCCCATCTTGTCCAGGACCTTGGGAGGGACCCAAACGTGAGGGGAGGGCTCAGCTGGGGGGAGCTTCACTGTGGGAGGGGAAAATCCTCTGAGAATTGGCCCCAAATCCCCAAAAAATGAGCCCCAAAATCCCAAATGAGCCCCAAATCCCACAGGAATGAGCCCAAATCCCACAGGAATGACCCCAGATCCCAAATGACCCCAAATCCCACAGGAATGACCCCAAATCCCACAGGAATGACCCCAAATCCCACAGGAATGACCCCAAATCCCACAGGAATGACCCCAAATCCCACAGGAATTGACCCCAAATCCCACAGGAATGACCCCAAATCCCACAGGAATGACCCCAAATCCCACAGGAATGACCCCAAATCCCACAGGAATGACCCCAAATCCCACAGGAATTGACCCCAAATCCCACAGGAATTGACCCCAAATCCCACTGGGAATGGGCCTAAAAATCCCAAAAATCCAAAGGAATCAGCCCCAGACCCCAAAGGAAACATTTCCCATCCTGGGGGGGAAAAATTCCCAATCCCAGGGGTCCCATCCCAGGATCCCAAAACCCTGAATCCCTTGGGATGATCCCAAAGCCCCTGGGATCCCTTGGGATCCCCTGGGTTTTTCTTCCAGAATCCCAAAGCTCTGGATCCTTTGGGATAATTTGGGATCTTTTGGGATCATTTGGGATCCTTCTCTCCCTTTAGGTTCCCAAGGCTCTGGATCCATTGGGATCCATTGGGATCCATTGGGATCCATTGGGACTCTTTGGGAATCCATCGGGATTCTTTGGGATCCTTTTCTCCCCCACAATCCCAAGGCCCTGGATCCTTTGGGATCATTTGGGGATCCATTGGGATCCTTCTCTCCCTCAGGTTCCCAAGGCCCTGGATCCACTGGGATCCTCTGGGATCCATCGGGATTCTTTGGGGTCCTTCTCTCCCCCCCAATCCCGAGGCCCCAGGGTGACCCCGAGGCCCGGGATCCGTCGGGACCCGTCGGGATCCGTCGGGGTCTGACCCATGATCTCCAGCTGGACGTGCAGGAAGTTCTCGGCCTCGTCCCGCAGGGAGCTCTGGGAGCGCAGCGGCACCGGCAGGAACCCGAACTGCTCCCGGTTGGTCACGAACATCTGAACCCCTGGAACGGGATCGGAAATGTCAGGAATGGGATCAGGATCAGGGATGGGATCGGGAATGTTGGGATTGGGAACGGGAATATTGGGATTGGGATTGGGATCAGGGATGGGAGCGGCACCGGCAGGAACCCGAACTGCTCCCGGTTGGTGACGAACATCTGAACCCCTGGAACGGGATCGGGAATGTTGGATTGGGAATGGGAATATCGGGAACATCAGGACTGGGATCAGGGATGGGTTTGGGAATGTTGGGATTGGGAATGAGAATATCAGGATTGGGATCGGGATCAGGGATGGGAGCGGCACCAGTAGAACTTGAACTGCTCCCGGTTGGGATCCAATCCCAACCCAACTCGACCCATCCCAATGTAACTGATCCCAATTCTAATCCCGACCCAACTCAACTCAACCGAACTCCAGCCCAATCCCAATCCCAGCCCAATTCTGACCCAAACCCAACTCAACTCAGGGCAACTGATCCCAACCCAACCCAACTCAACCCAACCCAACCCAACTAAACCCAGCCCAACTCAACCCAGTCCAACCAAACCCAACCCAACTCAACCAAACCCAACTCAACTCAAGCCAACCCAACTCAACTCATCCCAAAACCATCCCAATTCCAACAATCCCAACCCAACCCAACCCAATGCAATTCAACCCAACTCAACCCAACCCATCCCAATCCCAGCAATCCCAACCCAAACCAACCCAACCCATCCCAATCCCAACCCAACTCAACCTAACCCAACCCAATCCCAACCCACCCCAATCCCAACCCAACCCATCCCAATCCCAACCCACCCCAATCCCAACCCAACCCAACCCAATCCCAACCCATCCCAATCCCAACCCAACCCATCCCAATCCCAACCCACCCCAATCCCAACCCAATCCCAACCCAACCCATCCCAATCCCAACCCAATCCCAACCCAACCCAATCCCAACCCAACCCAATCCCAACCCAACCCATCCCAATCCCAACCCAACCCAATCCCAACCCAACCCATCCCAATCCCAACCCAACCCAATCCCAACCCAACCCATCCCAATCCCAACCCAACCCAATCCCAACCCATCCCAATCCCAACCCAACCCATCCCAATCCCAACCCATCCCAATCCCAACCCAATCCCAACCCAACCCATCCCAATCCCAACCCAACCCAATCCCAATCCCAACCCAACCCAACCCAATTCAACTCAAGCCAACCCAACCCAACTCAACCCAACTCAACCCAGCCCAACCCAACCCAAGGATCCCAGCCTGTTGCGCACCGGCGTGCCGGCAGGCGGCGGCGAAGACGATGATGTCATCGAAGGCGCCGCTGTAGCCGGGCGGGGGCGGGTAGAAGGCCAAGTCCCGCGAGCGCTCCCGGCGCAGATCCAGCAGGAACGTGGAGTGAACCATCGGCACCGCGAAGCAGCCCCGGCGCTCCCGGCGCCGGATCGGCAGGTAGGCGGGGGTGCGGCGGTAATAGCCCTGGGAGTGACCACTGGGAGTGACCACTGGGGATGGTCACTGGGAATGGGGGAATGACCATTGGGAATGGGGGAATGACCATTGGGAATGACCATTGGGAATGGGGGAATGACCATTGGGAACAGGGGAATGACCATTGGGAACAGGGGAATGACCATTGGGAATGGGGGAATGACCATTGGGAATCGCCATTGGGAATGGGGAAATGGCCATTGGGAATGTGGGAATGACCATTGGGAATGGGGAAATGGCCACTGGGAATGTGGGAATGGCCACTGGGAATGTGGGAATGACCATTGGGAACAGGGGAATGACCATTGGGAACAGGGGAATGACCATTGGGAACAGGGGAATGACCATTGGGAATGGGGGAATGACCATTGGGAACGGGGGAATGACCATTGGGAATGGGGGAATGGCCATTGGGAATGACCATTTGGAAAAGGGGAATGTGGGAATGGCACTGAACAACAGGGGGAGTACCAGGAATAGATATGCCCTCACCTGTGCCCCACCCTCACCTGTGCCTGCCCTCACCTGTCAGTGCCACACCCTCACCTGTCTGTGCCACACCCTCACCTGTCCCCGCCCTCACCTGTCAGTGCCACACCCTCACCTGTGCCACACCCTCACCTGTCAGTGCCACACCCTCACCTGTGCCACACCCTCACCTGTCTGTGCCACACCCTCACCTGTCCCCGCCCTCACCTGTCAGTGCCACACCCTCACCTGTGCCACACCCTCACCTGTCTGTGCCACACCCTCACCTGTCCCCGCCCTCACCTGTCAGTGCCACACCCTCACCTGTGCCACACCCTCACCTGTCTGTGCCACACCCTCACCTGTCTGTGCCACACCCTCACCTGTCCCCGCCCTCACCTGTCAGTGCCACACCCTCACCTGTGCCACACCCTCAGCTGTCAGCGCCACACCCTCACCTGTCAGTGCCACACCCTCACCTGTCTGTGCCACACCCTCACCTGTCCCCGCCCTCACCTGTCTGTGCCACGCCCTCACCTGTCCCCGCCCTCACCTGTGGGGTGATGCCGCACCAGAAGTTGGAGTAGGCGGCGCGCGAGTCGAGCATCGGGGCCACCACCGTTCTGTTCTCGGCCACCAGCAGGGCCACAGTGTCCGGGTTCACCAGGACATTGTCTGCGTCCAGGAACTGCGGATGGACACCTGGCTCACACCTGGGGACACCTGGGACCCCTCCCCAAATTCAGGGACCCCCTCCCTAATTCAGGGACCCCTCCCCAAATTCAGATTCCCCCCATTCCACCACATCCCACCTGACACAGACACATCTGGGGCTGCGTTTGTCCCCTCTGGGGGGGCCTTTCCCCTCCACCCTGGGGCTCAGGGACGCTCAGGGGACCCTCGGGGACCCCTCCCCAAATTCCAGACCCCCTCCCTAATTTGGGGATCCCTCCCTAAATTCAGGACCCTCCCAAATCCCAACACAGCCACACCCAGCCCTGAGTGTCCCCAATGTCCCCCCACCCCAAGGCTGCCATTTGTCCCCTCTAGGGGGGTTTTCTCCCCCACCTCGAGGTGCAGGGACCCTCGGGGACCCCTCCCCAAATTCAAGGACCCCTCCACAAATTCCAGACCCCTCCCCAATTCAGGGACACCTCCCCAAATTCAGATCCCGTCAATTCCAGCACACCCCACCTGGCACAGACACACCTGGAGCTGGATTTATCCCTCCTGGGGGGGCTTTTCTCCCCCACCTCGGGCTTCAATGACCCCTGAAGACCCCTGGGCACCCCTCCCTAAATTCCAGACCCCCTCCCCAAATTCCAGACCCCCTCCCCAAATTCAGGATCCCCCCAAATTCAGACACAGCCACACCCAGCCCTGAGTGTCCCCAGTGTCCCCCAACCTGGGGCTGGGTTTGTCCCCTCCGGGGGGGTTTTCTCCCCCATCCCGGGGTGCAGGGACCTTTGGGGACCCCTCCCCAAATTCGAGGACCCCTCCCTAATTTAGGGACCTCTCCCCAAACTCAGGACCCTCCCAAATTCAGACACAGCCACACCCACCCCTGGGTGTCCATAAGGTCCCTAAACCTGGGGCTGGCTTTGTCCCCTCTGGGGGGACTTTTCCCTCCACCCCGGGCTTCAATGACCCCTGGGGACCCTCGGGGACCCCTCCCCAAATTCAGGGCCCCCCCGTACCAGCAGGTAATCTGCCCACATGGCCCGGGCGGCCTCCAGGGCCTCCTGCCGCAGCCTCATGACGTGTTCGTACCGCGCGGGGCTCCAGTGCTTGGGACCCTCCTCGTCTGGGAACCACCTGGGGGGCACCGGGGGGGGCACCTGAGACACCCCAAAATTCCCGGGAGAGCCCCCAAAATTGTAGGGACACCCCCAAAAAATTAGGGATCCACAAGCACCCCGAAAACTTGAGGAATTCCCCAAATTCAGGGATCCACAAGGGGCCCCTTCCGTCAAATTCGGGACCCTCCTTGTCAGGGAACGACCTGGGGGGCACCAGGGGCACCTCAGACACCCCGAAATCTGGGGAGAGCCCAAAATACCCCCAGAAGTCCCCAAAATCCCCTCAAGACCCCCAAAATACCCCCCAGGACCCCAAAATCCCCCCAGACCCCCCCAAATCACTCCCAGGACCCACAGAAATCCCTCCCAGAGCCCCGAAATTCCCCCAGGAGCCCCCCCAAAAATCCCACCAGGACCCCCCAAAATTCGTCCCTGAGCCCCCCAGCCCCACCTGGTGCCTCCCTAAAGTGACCAAACCCCTAAAATCCCACCATAAATTCCCCCACATCCCCAAAAATCACTCTCAGGACACCCCAAAATCCCCCAAATCCCCCCCAGGACCCCCCAAAATTCATCCTGAGCCCCCCAGTCCCACCTGGGCTCCTCATGGTGCCTCCCTAAAGTGACCAGATCCCCAAAATCCCCCCCAGGACCCCCAAATCCTCCCCAGGACCCCCCAAAATGTGTCCTGAGCCCCCCCAGTCCCACCTGAGCTCCTCCTGGAGTCTCCCTAAAGTGACCAAATCCCCCAAATTTCTCCCTGATCGCCCCCAACACCCACCAAAATCCCCCAAAATCCCCCCCAGACCCCCATAAATTCCCCCCAAGAACCCCCAAATCCCCCCCAAAATCCCCCCAAATCCCCCCAGGACACCCCAAAATCCCCCAAATCCCCCCCAGGACCCCCCAAAATGTGTCCTGAGCCCCCCAGACTCACCTGGGCTCCTCCTGGTGCCTCCAGACCACTCGGTGGTACTGAGCCCTGACCCGGCCCAGCCACTCGGACAGCAGCGCCGAGGTGTTGTCCACGCTGTGGTCAGCGGCCACCCTGAGGGGACAGGAGTGTCACCTGAGGGTCACTCGGGGTCACAGGGGGTCATAGAGTGTCACACGGGCTCACAGGGGGTGTGACACACACAGGGGACAGCGTCACACACACAGGACAGTGTCACACACAGGACAGTGTCACACACACAGGACAGTGTCACACACACAGGACAGTGTCACACACACACACAGAGGTGTCCACGCTGTGGTCAGCGGCCACCCTGAGGGGACATGGGGTCATACAGGGTCACACGGGGTCACAGGAGGTCACTCAGGGTCATACAGGGTCACACGAGGTCACGGGAGGTCACACAGGAGTGTGACACACACAGGACAGTGTCACACACACACCCACAGGTGTCCATGCTGTGGTCAGCGGCCACCCTGAGGGGACAGGAGTGTCACCTGAGGGTCACTCGGGGTCACACAGGGTCACACAGAGTCACGGGGGTCACACAGGGGTGTCACATACAGGGACAGTGTCACACACACAGGACAGTGTCACACACACTCATGTCCCCGTTGTCCCCACTGTCCCCAAGTCCACCCAATGTCCCCAAATCCCCCCACTGTCCCCAATGTCTCCAATGTCCCCAATGTCCCCAGTGTCCCCAAGTCTCCCCAATGTCCCCAGTGTCCCCTCACTGTCTCCACTGTCCTCATGTCCCCAATGCCCCCAAGCCCCCCCAATGTCCCCATTGTCCCCGCTGTCCTCAATGTCCCCAAATCCCTCCACTGTCCCCACTGTCCGCACTGTCCCCAATGTCCCCCCAATGTCCCCACTGTCCCCAAGCCCCCAATGTCCCCATTGTCCCCTCACTGTTCCCACTGTCCCCAAATCCCCCCATTGTCCCCAAGCCCCCCCACTGGCCCCCCGTCCCTAAGTCCTCCTAATGTCCCCAGTGTCCTCAGTGTCCCCATTGTCCCCATTGTCCCCCAAATCCCCCCATTGTCCCCAAGCCCCTCCAGTGTCCCCACTGTCCCCATGTCCCCTCACTGTCCCCACTGTCCCCAAGTCCCCACAATGTCCCCATTGTCCCCAAGTCCCGACAATGTCCCCAATGTCCCCCCACTGTCCCTGCTGTCCCCCCACTGTCCCCCTGTCCCCAATCCCCCCCAGTGTCCCCACCATCCCCAGACCCACCAGAGCGCCATCCTGTCCTTGGGGTGCCTCAGCCTCTCGAGCCCGCCCAGCACCAGCGGCAGCGCGTGGGCCGCGTTCCGGGCCAGCAGCGCCACCGCCACTCGGGGCGGCCGCGGCGGCGACTCGGGGTTCCAGCGCTCCTCGGGGAAATACGCGGCGGCCGGGCCGGGCCCGAGGCCGAGGGGAAAGCGGCCGGAGGAACCGCCCGGGGCCCGGCCCGGCCCCGCCAGGAGCAGCAGCAGCAGCAGCGGCCACCGCCGCGCCGCCATCTTGGGGCGCCCCTCACGCCGGGACACGCCCTTCTCCCTCAGCTGCCACGTCTAGGCCACGCCCACTCGGCATGTGATTGGTCAATCCACGTTGTGGCCACGCCCCCGCGCTGTCTGATTGGTTATACGCGATGTGGACACGCCCTTCCCCCCTCAGCCGCCACGTTTAGGGCACGCCCTCGATGTATCTGATTGGTCAACCCGCGTTGTGGCCACGCCTTTCTCCCTCAGCCGCCACGTTATGGCCACGCCCCCGCTCTGTCTGATTGGTTAATACGCGCAGCGGCCACGCCTTTCTCCCGTTTTGGCCACGCCCCTCTCTCTGATTGGTCGATCCACGTTGTGGCCACGCCTATAAATGTTTTGCATTGGGGAAACAGTTGAAGCCACGCCCACTGGAGCTTTACACGTGGACGCTTTGCACGTGGTCACGCCCACTGAACGCCATATGGGTGTGGCCACTGTTAGACCACGCCCACTTTATGACCATATATGGACATGTGCTGTGGTCACGCCCCTTGTGGCCACGCCCCCCCCCTCCCCTCAGAGAATTTTTTTTTTCTCCCTTAAAATTTTTTCTTTTTTTGAGGATTTTTAACTTGGAATTTTCTCGGTTTTTTCAAGGGTTTTTAGCACTTGAAAGTCCAAATGGGAATAAAAGAAAAGAAATGGGGAAAATTAGGGGAAAAAGGAGGGGAAAATGCGAAAAATGGGGGAAAAGGGGAAAAAAAGGGGAAAAAAAGGGGGAAAACGGGGAAAAGGGGGAATAAAAGGGGGGGGGAAAGGGAGGAAAATGTGAATAAAGGGGTAAAAAGGGCGAGAAAAGTGAGAAAAAGGGAGAAAAAGGGGGAAAAAGGGGAAAAAAGGGGGAAAAAGAGGGTAAAACGGGAATACATAGAAATAAATGGGAATAAAGGAGAAAAAAAGGGAATAAATGAGGAAAAAGGGAGAAAATTTGGAAAAAAAGGGGGAAAGAGGAGAAAAAAGAGGAGAAAAGAGGGAAAAAAGAGGAGAAAGGGAGGAAAAATTAAGAGAAAGTAAAAAAGGGGGAAATTGGGAGAAAAAAGGGAAAGAAATGGGGAAAAAATGAGTAAAAACGGGTAAAAAATGGAAATAAACGGGAATCAAGGGGGGGGGAAGTGGGGAGAAAACCCGGGAAAAAATGGGGGAAAAAAGAAAAAAAAACAGAAAAAAAAGGAAAAACGGGAAAAAACGAAATAAAAGGGGAAAAGGGAAAAAAAGGGAAAAAAGGGGGGGAAAGGGAAAAAAAGGGGGAAAAGGGAAAAAAAACGGGACAAAAAGGGGGGAAGAAAGGGGAAAAAATGGAAAAAAAGGGAAAAAAAGGGGGGAAAGAGAAATAAGGGGAAAAAACAGAAAAAAGGAGGAAACGGAAAAAATGGAAAAAGGAGGAAAAAAGGGAAAAAAAAGCGGAGGAAAAAAGGGAAAAACGGGGAAAAAAACCCGGGAAAAAGTAGAAAAAAAAAAAAAAAACCAAAACCGAAAAGAAAAAAGGAAAAAATAGGAAAAAAGTGGAAAAAAAAGAGGAAAAACCCAGAAAAAAAAAAGGGGGGGAAGGGGAAAAAAAGGGGGGAAACCCTGGAAAAAATGGGGGAAAAAACAGAAAAAAAAAGGGAAAAAACGGAAAAAAAAGGGGGGGGGAAGGGAAAAAAAAAAAGAAAAAAAAAACTGGAAAAAAAGGGGGAAAAAGGGGGGAAAAAAGGGAAAAAAAGGGGGGAAAAAAGGGAAAAAAAGGGGGGGAAAAAAGGGGGGAAAAAAGGGGAAAAACCGAAAAAAAGGGGGAAAAAAAGGGAATAATTTGGAATATTTTGGGCTGAAGGATTTTTGTGGGTTGAGGGAATTTATTTTTGGGCCGCTCTGGAATGAAAAAACTCCTTTTTGGGGCAGAAATTCCCCGGGAAAGGCGGAGCCGCTGCAATTTCCGGCCGGGAGCAAAAAAAATCTGCTTTTTTCAGCCTTTTTTCTCCTTTTCCAGCCCCTCCCAGTTTATCCCACTCCCTCCCAGTTTATCCCAGTTTATCCCAGTCCAAAATTCCCAATTTTCCCACAGATAAAAAAGGAAAAAATTCACATTTTTTGCCTCCAAATGGACCCAAAATTTGCTTTTTTTCAGCCCATTTTTCCTCCCAGTTTATCCCAGTTTATCCCAGTCCCAAATTCCCAATTTTCCCACAGATAAAGACGGAAAAAAAAATCACATTTCTGCCTCCAAATGGACCCAAAATTCACTTTTTTCAGCCCATTTTCCTCCCAGTTTATCCCAGTCCCAAATTCCCAATTTCTTCCACAGATAAAGAAGGAAAAAATTCACATTTTTTGCCTCCAAATGGACCCAAAATTCACTTTTTTTTCAGCCCATTTTTCCTCCCAGTTTATCCCAGTTTATTCCAGTTTATCCCAGTCCAAAATTCCCGATTTTCCCCTGGATAAAGAAGGAAAAAAATCACATTTTTGCCTCCAAATGGACCCAAAATTCACTTTTTTCAGCCCATTTTTTCCCAGTTTATCCCAGTCCTGATCCCCCAAATCCAAGAAATTCAGACTCAAATTTCCAGCTCAGCCAAAGCACCGTTTTTATTCCAAAAATTCCCAAAAAATTCCCAAAAATTCAATTTTTTGGGGTTGTTCCATCCAGGGTTGGATTTTCAGCCCCAATTTTGGGGATTTTTGGGCCCATTTTGGTCCCAATTTTTCCTCTTGTGATTCCAGAATTTTTTATTTTTATATTTTCATGATTTTTTTTTTTTTTTCTTCCAGGAATTTCAAGGATTTCCTGGTGATTTTCAGTTCAGCCAAAGCTCCTCCTGATCCCAAAAAAATCCAGATTAAAATTCCCAAAAATCCAGTGGAAAATTCCCAAAAAAAAGAGTCCAAAATTTAAAAAAAAAAAAGAGTCAAAAACCGCCCAAAATCCAATAAAAAATCTCCCCCAAAAGAGTCTAAAATTCAAAATAATAATAATAATAATTTAAAGATTCAATCAAAAATCCCCCCAAAAAATCCAGACCAAAATCTATTAAAAAATCCATTTAAAAATTCCCCAAAAATCCAAAAATTCCAAAAAAGCCTTCACCAAAAACTCCCCAAAACAAAACTCCAAAAGTGCCCAAAAAAATTCCAAAATTTCCCCCCAAAATCAAGTCCAAAATCCCAGAAAAAAAAAGAAATAAATAAGAAAAAAAACCTCCAAGAAAAGTCAAAAAATTCCCCTCAAAAAATAAATTTTAAAATAAAAAAATCCTTTGGGAATTCCCAATTCCTGGAGTTTTTTTCACTGGAATTTCACCTCTAAAATCCCAAATAATTCCCCATAAAAATTCCCAATTCCTGGAATATTTTCCCATAAAAATTCTCAATTCCTGGAATATTTTCCCATAAAAATTCTCAATTTCTGGGATATTTTTCCATAAAAATTCTCAATTTCTGGTATATTTTTTCCACTCCCAGGAATTTTTTCCCTGGAAATTCCATCTCTAAAATCCCAAATAATTCTCCATTAAAATCCTCAATTCCTGGAATATTTTTCCCATAAAAATCCTCAATTCTTGGAATATTTTTTCCATAAAAATTCTCAATTCCTGGGATATTTTTCCATAAAAATTCTCAATTTCTGGGATATTTTTTTCCACTCCCAGGACGTTTTTTTTCCTGGAAATTCCAGCTCTAAAATCCCAAATAATTCTCCATAAAAAATTCCCAATTCCTGGAATATTTTCCATGGAATTTTTCCATTCCCAGGACGTTTTTCCAGGAGAATTTCCAACTCTAAAATCCCAATTAATTCCCCATTGGAAATTCTCAATTCCTGGAATGTTTTTCCACAGAAATTCTCAATTCCTGGAATATTTTTAATGGGATTTTTCCATTCCCAGGAGGTTTTTCCAGGTGAATTTGCAGCTCTTTGGGGTGAATTTTCCCCAGGAATTTTTCCACTCCCAAGACATTTTTCCAGGGGAATTTCCATCTCTCTAAGGTGATTTTTTCCCAGGAATTTTTCCATTCCCAGGACATTTTTCCAGGGGAATTTGGAGCAGTTCTTTCCCAGGAATTCCTCAATTCCCAGGAGGTTTTTCCAGTGAAATTTTCAGCTTTTTGAGGTGAATTTTCCCCAGGAATTTCTCCATTCCCAGGACATTTCCCCAGGGGGGATTTGAAGGTGTTCAAGGTGGATTTTTCCCAGGAATTTTTCCATTCCCAGGACATTTTTCCAGGGGAATTTGGAACTCCTCAGGACAGTTTTTCCCGGGAATTCCTCAATTCCCAGGACACTTTTCCAGTGGAATTTGCAACTGTTTGAGGTGAATTTTTCCCGGGAATTCCTCCATTCCCAGGAGGTTTTTCCAGGGCTCTCTGGAGCTCCCAGGGGTGGATTTTTCCCAGGAATTTTTCCACTCCCAGGACACTTTTCCAGGGCTCTCTGGAGCCCCCAGGGATGGATTTTCCCGGGAATTCCTCACTCCCCGGGCCCCTGGGGCAGCCCCCGGGCCGCGGCCGTGTCCAGCATCCAGCGCAGGCGGCCGGAGCGCGGCCGGAGCCGCCCGGCCGGGAGGGGACACTCCCCATCCTCATCCTCCTGCCGGCCCAGGATCCGCTGCAGGGACACAAACACAGGGTCAGCAACGAAATCCCCGATTGAAACCCAAAATCTGAGATTGAAACCTAAAAATCCCAAATTTAACCACAAAATCCCCGGATTTAACCCCAAAATCCGCTGCCAAAGGACACAGAAATGGGAATTTAACCCCAAAATCCTGGATTGAAACCCAAAATCTGATGATTTAACACCAAAAATCTGAGATTTCACCCCCAAAAACCCAGGATTTAACACCAAAATCCCCGATTGAAACCCAAAATCTGAGATTGAAACCCAAAAATCCCAAATTTAACCACAAAATCCCCGGATTTAACCCCAAAATCCACTGCCAAAGGACACAGAAATGGGGATTTAACCCCAAAATCCTGGATTGAAACCCAAAATCTGAGATTGAAACCCAAAAATCCCGGGATTTAACACCAAAATCCCCGATTGAAACCCAAAATCTGATGATTTAACACCAAAAATCGGAGATTTCACCCCCAAAAACCCAGGATTTAACACCAAAATCTGAGATTGAGACCCAAAATCTGAGATTGAATCTCAAAAACCCAAGATTTAACCCCCAAATCCCGGGATTTAAACCCAAAATCCTGGATTGAAACCCAAAATCCCACGATTTAACCCCAAAATCTGGGACTGAAACTCAAAATCCCAGGGTTGAACCCCAAAATCCTGGGAGTTTACCCCCAAATCTGAGATTTAACACCCAAAATCCTGGATTGAATCCCCAAATCCCAGGATTGAACCCCAACATTCACTGCCAAAGGACACAGAAAATGGGAATTTAACCCCAAAATCCTGGATTGAAACCCAAAAATCTGACATTGAAACCCAAAAATCCCGAATTTAACCACAAAATCTGATGATTTAACCCTAAAAATCAGAGATTTAACCCCAAAACCGCAGGATTTAACACCAAAATCTGAGATTGAGACCCAAATGTGTTCCCAGAGCACCAAAACCCTGGGATTGAAACCCAAAAAAACCCAGATTTAACCCTAAAATCTGAGATTGAAACTCAAAATCCTGAGATTTAACCCCAAATTCTGGAGATTTAACCCCAAAATCTGGGACTGAAACCCAAAATCCCGGGATTGAACCCCAAAATCCACTGCCAAAGGACACAGAAATGGGGATTTAACCCCAAAATCTGAGATTGAAACCCAAAATCCCAGAATTAACCCCAAAATCTGATGATTTGACCCTAAAAATCGGAGATTTAACCCCAAAAATCAAGGATTTAACCCGCAAAACGCAGGATTTAACACCCAAATCCCAGATTGAAACCCAAATGTGTTCCCAGAGCACCAAAATCCTGGGATTTCACCCCAGAAACCCCGGATTTAACCCTAAAATCTGAGATTGAAACTAAAAATCCTGAGATTTAGCCCCAAAACCCCAAATTTAACCCAAACATCTGGGACTGAAACCCAAAATCCCGGCTTTGAACCCCAAAATCCGCTGCCAAAGGACACAGAAATGGGGATTTAACCCCAAAATCCCAGGCTGAATCCCAAACCCCTGAGATTTAACACCAAAATCTGGGATTGAATCCCAAAAATCCAGGATTAACCCCAAAATCTGAGATTTAACCCTAAAAATTGGAGGTTTTACCCCCAAAATGCAGGATTTAACACCAAAATCCCAGATTGAAACCCAAAAACCTGGGATTTAACACCAAAATCAAGGATTTAACACTAAAATCCAGGATTGAATCCCAAAATCCCAGGATTTAACCCTAAAAATCTGAGATTGAAACTCAAAACCCCAAGATTTAACCCCAAATCCCGGGATTTAAACCCAAAATCCTGGGACTTTACCCCCAAATCTGAGATTTAACCCCAAAATCCTGGATTGAAACCCAAAATCCCAGGGCTGAACCCCAAAATCTGGGACTGATTTCCAAAAACCCCAGATTTAACCCCAAAATATGGGACTGAAACCCAAAAAACCCCAGATTTAACCCTAAAATCTGAGATTGAAACTAAAAATCCTGAGATTTAACCCCAAATTGTGGAGATTTAACCCCAAAATCTGGGACTGAAACCCAAAATCCTGAGATTTCACCCCAAAAATCCAGGATTTAACCCCAAAATCAGGGAAGTAACCCCAAAACCACGGGATTTCACCCAAAAATTCCAGGATTTCACCCCAAAAACCAGAGTTTTAACCCCAAAACCCCAAGATTTCACCCCAAAAACCTGTTGTTTTACCCAGGAAATCATTGCCAAAACCCCCAAAATCCAGAATTTAACCCCCAAACCCCAATATTTCACCCCAAAATCCAGGATTTAACCTCAAAAATCCCAGGAATTAACCCCAAAACCCCAGGATTTCACCCCAAAAATCTCAGGATTTTACCCAAAAAACCCAGGAATTAACCCCAAAAACCCGAGACTTGACTCCAAAATCTGGAAATTATCCCCAAAATCCCAAAATTTATCCCCCAAACCCCTGGATCTAACTGCAAAAACCTGGGATTTAACCCCAAAAATCTGGGATTTCATCCCAAAAATCATTGCCAAAAATCCCAATATCCAGGAATTAACTCCAAAATCTGGGATTTAACCCCAAAACCCTGAAATTTCACCCCAAATTCAGGATTTAACCCCAAAAATTTGGGATTTAGCCCTAAAGACCTGAAATTTCCCCCCCAAAATCTGGGAATTAACCCCAAAACACCAGGAGTTGAACCCAAAAAAACCTGAGATTTCACCCCAAAAATCCAGGATTTAACCTCAAAAATTTGGGAATTGACCCCAAAACCCCAAGATTTCACCCCAAAATTCCAGGAATTAACTCTAAAAATCCAGGATTCCACCCTGGAAATCATTCCCCAAAACCCCAAAATCTGAGAATTGACCCCAAAATCCCAGGAATTAACCCCAAAACCCCAGGATTTTACCCCAAAAATCTCAGGATTTTACCCAAAAAACGCAGGAATTAACCCCAAAAAACAGAGTTTTAACCCACAAATCCCAATATTTCACCCCAAAATCAGGAATTAACCCCAAACCTCGATGACAGGGGCCTTGGAGTCCCCCGTGGCCACGACCAGGACGGATCTGGAGGAGTTGATGAGGGGCAGAGTCATCGTCACCCGCTGGGCTGGGGGCTTGGGGGAGTCCAGCACGGGGGAGATCAGGGAATGCTGCTCCTGGAAACCGGGAAATAATGGGAAAAAACGGGAATTATAGGGGGAAAAATACAGGGGAAAATCCAGGGAGAAATGGGGAAAATCCAGGGGAAAATAACAGGAAAAATGGGGGAAAATCCAGGGGAAAATCCAGGGAAAATAATGGAAAAATTCCAGGGAAAATAATGGGAAAAATCCAGGGAAATAATGGGAAAAATCCAGGGAAAAGAAATAAAAACAGGAAAAATCCAGGGAAAAATCAAGGGGGAAATGGGGAAAATCCAGGGGAAAATCCAGGGAAAAATAATGAGGAAAATGGGGAAAATAAAGGGAAAAATGGGGAAAATCCAGGAGAAAATAACAGGAAAAAATGGGGGGAAATCCAGGGGAAAATCCAGGGGAAATAATGGGAAAAATCCAGGAAAAAAAAACCAGGAAAAATCCAGGGAAAAAAAAAACAGGAAAAATCCAGGGAAAAATCAAGGGGGAAATGGGGAAAATCCAGGGGAAAATCCAGGAAAAATCCACGAAAAATGGGGAAAATCCAGGAGAAAATCCAGGAAAAATCCAGGAGAAAATCCAGGAAAAAATAATGAGAAAAATCCAGAGAGAAACGGGGGAAATCCAGGGAAAAATCCAGAAAAAATCCAGGGGAAATCCAGGCGAAAATAACAAGAAAAATAACAGGAAAAATAATGGGAAAAATAGAAAAAAATCCAGAGAAAACTAATGGGAAAATCCAGGGAAAGGAGGAACCCTCTGGGCCGGGGGTTTGGGGAGTCCAGGATGGGGGAAATCAGGGAATTCTGCTCCTGGAAATGGGGAAATAATGGGGAAAAATGGGAATTACAGGGGGAAAAACATGGGGAAAATAATGGGGAAAATACAGGGAAATAATGGGGAAAATCCAGGGGAAAATCCAGGCAAAAATAGCAAAAAATCCAGGGGAAAAAACCCATGAAAAATGGGAAAAATAACACGGAAAATGGGGAAAAAAATCCAGGGAAAAATCCAGGGAGAAATGGGGAAAATCCAGGCAAAAATAACAGGAAAAAATCCGAGGAAAAATAACAGGAAAAATGGGGAAAATCCAAGAGAAAATTCAGGGGAAAATGTGGGAAAGGAGGAACCTGCTGGGCTGGGCCTTGGGGGAGTCCAGCACGGGGGAGATCAGGGAATTCTGCTCCTGGAAACCGGGAAATAATGGGAAAAAATGGGAATTATAGGGGGAAAAATACAGGGAAAATCCAGGGAGAAATGGGGAAAATCCAGGGGAAAATCCAGGGGAAATAATGGAAAAATTCCAGGGAAAATAATGGGAAAAATCCAGGGAAATAATGGGAAAAATCCAGGGAAAAGAAATAAAAACAGGAAAAATCCAGGGAAAAATCAAGGGGGAAATGGGGAAAATCCAGGGGAAAATCCAGGGGAAAATAATGAGGAAAATGGGGAAAATAAAGGGAAAAATGGGGAAAATCCAGGAGAAAATAACAGGAAAAAATGGGGGGAAATCCAGGGGAAAATCCAGGGGAAAATCCAGGGGAAATAATGGGAAAAATCCAGGAAAAAAAACCCAGGAAAAATCCAGGGAAAAAAAACCCAGGAAAAATCCAGGGAAAAATCAAGGGGGAAATGGGGAAAATCCAGGGGAAAATCCAGGAAAAATCCACGAAAAATGGGGAAAATCCAGGAGAAAATCCAGGAAAAATCCAGGAGAAAATCCAGGAAAAAATAATGAGAAAAATCTAGAGAAAAACGGGGGAAATCCAGAGAAAAATCCAGAAAAAATCCAGGGGAAATCCAGGCGAAAATAACAAGAAAAATAACAGGAAAAATAATGGGAAAAATAGAAAAAAATCCAGGGGAAAATCCAGAGAAAACTAATGGGAAAATCCAGGGAAAGGAGGAACCCTCTGGGTCAGGGGCTTTGGGGAGTCCAGGATGGGGGAGATCAGGGAATTCTGCTCCTGGAAATGGGGAAATAATGGGGAAAAATGGGAATTACAGGGGGAAAAACATGGGGAAAATAATGGGAAAATCCAGGGAAATAATGGGGAAAATCCAGGGGAAAATCCAGGGAGAAATGGAGAAAATCCAGGAGAAAATCAGGAGAAATAATGGGAAAAATCCAGGGAAAAAATGGGGAAAATACAGCAAAAAATCCAGGGAAAAATCCAGGAAAAAATAAGAGGAAAAAAAAAAAAACCACAAACAAAACAAAACAAAAAAACCAAAACCAAAACCAAAACCAAAACAAAACAAAAAACAAAACAAAACAAAAAAAAAACCAACAACAACAACAACAAAAAAAAAAACACACACCAGGAAAAATAGGGAAAATAACGGGAAAAACGGGGAAGAATCAAGAAGAAAATGGGGAAAATCCAGGGAAAAATAATAGGAAAAAAAAAAGGAAAAAAATGGCAAAAATCCAGGAAGAAATGGGGAAAATCCAGGCAAAAATAACAGGAAAAAATCCGAGGAAAAATAACAGGAAAAATGGGGAAAATCCAGGCAAAAATAACAGGAAAAAATCCGAGGAAAAATAACAGGAAAAATGGGGAAAATCCAAGAGAAAATTCAGGGGAAAATGTGGGAAAGGAGGAACCTGCTGGGCTGGGCCTTGGGGGAGTCCAGGATGGGGGAAATCAGGGAATTCTGCTCCTGGAAACGGGGAAATAATGGGAAAATAATGGGAATTACAGGGGGGAAAATACAGGGAAAAATAATGGGAAAAATGCGGAAAATAAAGGGAGAAATGGGGAAAATCCAGGGGAAAATAACAGGAAAAAATGGGGGAAAATCCAGGGAAAAATCCAGCGAAATAATGGGAAAAATCCAGGGAAAAAAAAAAAACTCAGGAAAAATCCAGGGAAAAATCAAGGGGGAAATGGGGAAAATCCAGGGGAAAATCCAGGAAAAAATAATGAGAAAAATCCAGAGAGAAACGGGGGAAATCCAGGGAAAAATCCAGAGAAAATCCAGGGGAAATCCAGGCGAAAATAACAAGAAAAATAACAGGAAAAATAATGGGAAAAATAGAAAAAAATCCAGAGAAAACTAATGGGAAAATCCAGGGAAAGGAGGAACCCTCTGGGCCGGGGGTTTGGGGGAGTCCAGGATGGGGGAGATCAGGGAATTCTGCTCCTGGAAATGGGGAAATAATGGGGAAAAATGGGAATTACAGGGGGAAAAACATGGGGAAAATAATGGGGAAAATCCAGGGAAATAATGGGGAAAATCCAGGGGAAAATCCAGGGGAAAATCCAGGCAAAAATAGCAAAAAATCCAGGGGAAAAAACCCATGAAAAATGGGAAAAATAACACGGAAAATGGGGAAAAAAATCCAGGGAAAAATCCAGGGAGAAATGGGGAAAATCCAGGCAAAAATAACAGGAAAAATCCAAGGAACAATAACAGGAAAAATGGGGAAAATCCAAGAGAAAATTCAGGGGAAAATGTGGGAAAGGAGGAACCCTCTGGGCCGGGGGTTTGGGGAGTCCAGGACAGGAAAGATCAGGGAATGCTGCTCCTGGAAATGGGGAAATAATGGGAATTACAGGGGGAAATAATGGGGAAGATCCAGGGAAAAATGGGGAAAATACAGGGGAAAAAACAGGGAAAAATAATGGGGAAAATGGGGAAAATCCAGGGCAAAATCCATTAAAAATAACAGAAAAAATAATGGGGGAAATAATGGGGAAAATAGCAAAAAAATCCAGGGGAAAATCCAGAGAAAAATTCAGGGAAAAATGGGGAAAATCCAGGGGAAAATCCAGGAAAAAAAAATCCAAGGAGAAATGGGGAAAATCCAGGGGAAAAACCAGGGGAAAATCCCATAAAAATAACAGGAAAAATAATTTAAAAATGGGAAAAATCCAGGGAAAACTAATGGGAAAAATGTGTGAAAGGAGGAACCCGCCAGGCTGGGGAGTCCAGGATGGGGGAGATCAGCGAATTCTGCTCCTGGAAATCAGGGAAATAATGGGAATTACAGGGGAAATAATGGGGAAAAATGGTGAAATAATGGGAAAAATAACGGGAAAAAGGAGAAAACATTGGAAAAAATGGAGGAAACACTGAGAAAAACGGGAGAAATAAAGGGGAAAAATGGGAAAAACTGCCCAAATTCCCAAAATTAGTGTTACCTGGAGCAGGGCGTGTCCCGGGAACAGGGAGCAGGTGTGACCGTCCGGCCCCACCCCCAGTAAGAGCAGGTCAAACTGCGGGATCTCTGAGCCTGGGAACGCCTGCGAAACCAGTACGGACCAGTACGGACCAGTTTGGGCCAGTACAGGTCAGTATGGACCAGTACAGACCAGTACAGACCAATATAGATCAGTATAAACCAGTATGGACCAGTATGGACCAGTACAGACCAGTATGGACCACTACAGACCAATATAAACCAGTACAGACCAGTATGCATCAATATAAACCAGCAGGGACCAGTATGGACCAGTATAGACCAGTACAGACCAGTATGAACCAGTTCAGCCCAGTGACTGATCCCAGTTCCTCCCAGTCCCTCCCAGTGCCCCCCCACTTTTCCCAGTCCCTCCCAGTGCTCCCAGTCTCCACAATCCCCTCCCAGTCCCCCCCAGTTGCTCCCAGTCCCTCCCAGTTCCCATTATCCCATTTCCAGTCCCTCCCAGTTTGCCCAGTTCCCTCCCGGTTTGCCCTCTCAGTCCCTCCCAGTTTGCCCCATTCCCCCATCCCTTCTCAGTTTACCCTCCCAGTACTCCCAGTTTACCCAGTTTGCCCTCCCAGTACCCCCAGTCTCCCCAGTTTATCCAGTTTGCTCTCCCAGTGCTCCCAGTTGTCTCTCCCAGTGTTCCCAGTGCTCCCAGTTTCCCCAGTACTCCCAGCCTCCCCAGTCTCTCCCAGTTTACCCAGTTTGCCCTCCCAGTGCTCCCAGTTGTCCCTCCCAGTCCCTCCCAGTCTCTCCAGTACTTCCAGTACCCTCAGTGTTCCCAGTACCCCCAGTACTCCCAGTCCCCCCAGTATCCCCAGTTTACCCAGTCAGTACCTGGCACGGTCCCTCTCAACTCCCTCCCAGTGCCCCCCACTTTTCCCAGTCCCTCCCAGTCCCCACAATCCCCTCCCAGTTTGCCCTCCCAGTCCTGCCCAATCTCCCCAGTCCCTCCCAGTTTGCCCCATTGCCCCAATCCTTTCTCAGTTGTCCCTCCCAGCATTCCCAGTCTCCCCAGTATCCCCAGTTTGCCCTCCCAGTGTTCCCAGCTGTCCCTCCCAGTGTTCCCAGTGTTCCCAGTTCCCCCAGTACCTGTCTCAGCCTCTCCTCGTAATCCTTGGCAGCTTCAGCCGGGGCCAGACCCCGAGAGACCCCGAGGAGCTGCGGGCCCGGGGGGGGCAACTGGGACAGCAACTGGGACTGGGAGAGTCATACTGGGTTAACTGGGAGCACTGGGACAGGGGTACTGGGTTAACTGGGAGCACTGGGAGAGTCATACTGGGTTAACTGGGAGCACTGGGACAGGGGTACTGGGTTAACTGGGAGCACTGGGACAGGGGTACTGGGTTGACTGGGAGCACTGGGACAGCAATACTGGGTTGACTGGGAGCACTGGGACAGGGGTACTGGGTTAACTGGGAGCACTGGGAGAGTCATACTGGGTTAACTGGGAGCACTGGGACAGGGACACTGGGTTAACTGGGAGCACTGGGACAGGGGTACTGGGTTGACTGGGAGCACTGGGACAGGGGTACTGGGTTAACTGGGAGCACTGGGAGAGTCATACTGGGTTAACTGGGAGCACTGGGACAGGGACACTGGGTTAACTGGGAGCACTGGGACAGGGACACTGGGTTAACTGGGAGCACTGGGACAGGGGTACTGGGTTGACTGGGAGCACTGGGAGAGTCATACTGGGTTAACTGGGAGCACTGGGACAGGGACACTGGGTTAACTGGGAGCACTGGGACAGGGGTACTGGGTTAACTGGGAGCACTGGGACAGGGGTACTGGGTTGACTGGGAGCACTGGGACAGGGGTACTGGGTTAACTGGGAGCACTGGGACAGGGACACTGGGTTAACTGGGAGCACTGGGACAGGGACACTGGGTTAACTGGGAGCACTGGGACAGGGACACTGGGTTAACTGGGAGCACTGGGACAGGGGTACTGGGTTAACTGGGAGCACTGCACAGACCCCGAGGAGCTGCGGGCCTGGGGCGGGCAACTGGGACAGCAACTGGAACTGGGAGGGACTGGAGGGGACTGGGATGAACTGGGCCGGACTGGGATGAAGTGGGGGGCACTGGGATGAACTGGGATGAACTGGGAGGAGCTGAGGGGAGTGAGGAGGGTCTGGGAGGGAAATGGCGGCAGGTGAGGGGGGAAACTGGGATGACCTGGGAGGGCACTGGGAAGGGATTGGGGGGCACTGGAATGAACTGGGAAGAGCTGAGGGGAATGAGGAGGGGCTGGGAGGGGATTGAGGGGACTGGGGGCACTGGGAGGGACTGGGATGAGCCGGAAGGAACTGAGGAGGAACTGGGAGGGGATTGAGGGGCACTGGGAGGCACTGGGCCGCACTGGGGTGAACTGGGATGAACCGGGCCGCACTGTCCCGCACTGGGCCGAACCGGGATCAGCCCCGGACCCTCCCGCCGCCCCCTCCTCACCCTGTAGGCGCCCTCGGTGCTGTCGGGATCCTCGAGCGGCACCAGGCGCTCATCGCACAGCGCCAGCAGCCAGCGGGACGGCTCGGCCCCGGGCACGGCGCGGAGGGCGGGCGGCAGTTCCCGGGCCAGCAGCGCCACCAGGGAGCCCCCGGACAGCCCCAGAGTGAAGCGGCCGCTGCTCGCCACCGCCTGAGCCGCCGCCTCGGCCACGGAGCGCGCCAGGGCCGCGCCCAGCTCGGCCTGGGACGGGAACACCGACACCGCCGCCATCATGGCGGCTCCGGGGAGGAGAAGGGGAAGTGACGTCAGCAGCGCGACGCGTTGCTGGGGAAACGCGGGAAAGATGAAGGAAGTGACGTCATAACGCAACGCGTTGCTTAGCAACCCGCGGCCTAGCGCGGCCTAGCGAAGCCTCGGCCTCGAGTAGCGGCGCCTCCCGGAGCCACAAACAAACAAACAAACAAACAAACAAACAAACAAACCAACCAACCAACCAACCAACCAACCAACCAACCCTCCCTTTCTGTCCCTTCCCCGAGTCCCGGAGCACAGAACGAGCCACAGTCGCTGGTGTTTAATGGCCTCGCGGTCGGGCAGGAGCGAACCGGGTTAAAAACGGCTCAAAATTGGTGAATTTCGATAAAAAAACCTCCGTGCGGGGCTTTATGAGGTGGGAGGGGATGGGGGAGTCTCTGAGGGGGTTAATTAGGTACTAATTAGGGGTTAATTAGAGAATGTGATTCTCCCTCGGGGAAAAGTTGCAATTTTTCTGGAAATTCCTAAAAATTCCTGGAAATTCCCGGAAATTCATGGAAATTCCTTGGAAATTCCGCCGGGTTCCCCCTGGATCCTCCGGGATTCTTCGGTTTGACAGTCAAATCTTGCTTTTTTTCCTCAAAATCCTGCTGTTTTCATGGAAATTCTGTTGTTTTCCAGGAAATCCTACCATTTTTCCTGGGAATTCTGCCGGTTTTTCAGGAAATCCCATTGCTTTTCCTGGGAATTCTGGTCTTTTATAGGAAATTCTGCTGTTTTCCAGGAAATCCGGGGGGTTCCCAGCGGGATTTCAGGTTTTTGGGATCCCAGGGAGGTTTTTTCCCGCAGAATTTTCAGATTTTCAGGATCCCAGGAGGAGTTTTGGGATCCCAGGGAAGTTTTTGTGGCTCAGAACCGACATTTCCCGGCACAGATCCTCTCCCACATCTCCCCGTTCAGGGGAATTTGGAATTTTTGGGATCCCAGGGAGGTTTTTGGGGCTCAGAACTGGGATTTCCCTGTCATACATCTCCATGTCCAGGAGGATATTTAGATTTTCAGGATCCCAGAAGGTTTTTGGGGTTCAGAACCCAAATTTCCCCGTACTGATCCTCTCCCACATCTCCCCGTCCAGGGGAATATTCAGATTTCCAGGATCCCATCAGGATTTCCAGTCTCAGAACCGACATTTCCCAGCACAGATCCTGTCCCTCATCTCCCTGTCCAGGGGAATTTGGGATTTCCAGTCTCAGAACCGACATTTCCCGGCACAGATCCTGTCCCTCATCTCCCCGTCCAGGGGAATATTCAGATTTCCAGGATCCCAGGAGGTTTCTGGGGCTCAGAACCGACACTTCCCAGCACAGATCCTGTCCCTCATCTCCCCGTCCAGGGTGACGTATCTGCCCCTGGGGGGGTCCAGCACGAACAGGGGGTCGGGCACCCGCCGGGGGTCCCAGCCCTCCCCCCGCAGCCGCGTCTTCTGCAGCTTGAACGTCCCTGGGGGGGGGAAACAGCTGTGAGAGTGGGGGTGGAGACTGCCCGGACAGACCACGCCCCTCGGGCCACGCCCCTTAAAGCCACGCCCCTTTAGGACCCACAATTTTTAAGCCTCGTCCCTTTAAACCACAAACCTTTGGGCCACACCCATTAAAGCTACACCTTAATTAGGCCACACCCCTCTAGGGCCACACCCCCTAAAGCCACTCTTTCGTTAGACCACACCCCTCTAGGCCACACCCCTTTAGGCCACGCCCCTTAAACACACACTGTCATTAAATCACACCCTATTAGGCCACACCCCGTTAGGCCACACCCTTTAAAGACACTATTTTACTAGGCCACACCCCTTTAGGCCACGCCCCTTAGAGCCACACTGACACTGGACCACACCCCTTTAGGCCACGCCCCTTAAACCCACACTGTCATTAGACCACACCCCTCTAGGCCACATCCCTTAAAGCCACACCCCTTTGGGCCACACCCCTTTAAGCCCCACCCCTTTAATCTCCATTGAGCCCCACTCATTTATGCTCCATCCCTTTGGCCCCGCCCCTTTAAGCCCCACGCCTTTAAGCCCCATTCAGCCCCACCCATTTAGGCCCAACCCCTTTAAGCCCCGCCCCACTAAGCCCCGCCCCTCTAGCCCCGCCCATGCCGTACCTGTGGTGTCCAGGTGTGTCCGGAGGCGGATGAAGACGGGCCGGGCGAAGGGGGGCAGGGCCGAGCTCAGGGCCTGGTACAGCCCGGCCACGTCCAGCCCGGCCTGGGGGTCAGCGATGGCCGCCATCCCCGCCCGGCCCTCCACGCCTGGAGTGGGGAAACAACCCAGATTTGGGTTAAAAACTGAAACCCCACACCTGACCCCACACCTGACCCCTGTCCTGACCCCTGTCCTGACCCCTGGCCTGGGGGTCAGCGATGGCCGCCATCCCCGCCCGGCCCTCCACGCCTGGAGTGGGGAAATACCCAGATTTGGGGTGTCTTTATCCCTGACCCCTGTCCCCTGTCCTGCCCCACACCTGACTCCTGACCCCTGTCCTGGCCCCTGACCCCTGTCCTGGCCCAGCCCGGCCACGTCCACTCTGGCCTGGGGGTTAAAAATGGGGATTTGGGGTGAAAAAATGGGAATTTTTTGGGGAAAAAATGGGAGTTTTGGGGGAAAAAATGGGGATTTTGTGGGAAAAATTTTGAATTTTGGGGTTTCTTAAATCCAATCCCAGTCCTGGTACAGCCCCAGGCCCTCCACCCCTGGATTGGGGAGAAAAACTGGGAATTTGGGGTAAAAAAGTGGGAATTTGGGGTGAAGAAATGGGACTTTTTGGGGAAAAAAATGGGAATTTTAAATCCAATCCCACTCCTGGTAAAGCCCCATGTCTACCACTCCTGCAGTGGGGAGAAAAAAACAGGATTTTGGTTAAAAATTGGAATTTGGGGTGAAAAAAATGGGAATTTTGGGTGAAAAAATGGGAATTTGGGCATTTCTTAAATCCAATCCCAGTCCTGGTACAGCTCCAGGCCTGCCCGGCCCTGCACTCCTGAAATGGGGAGAAAATGGGAATTTGGGGTTAAAAAACTGGAATTTTGGTTAAAAATGGGAATTTGGGGGGAAAAAATGGGAGTTTTGGGGGAAAAAATGGGAATTTTGTGGGAAAAAATGGGAATTTTGTGGGAAAAAATTTGAATTTTGAGGTTTCTTAAATCCAATCCCAGTCCTGGTACAGCCCCAGGCCCTCCATCCCTGGATTAGGGGGAAAAAATGGGGATTTTGGGTGGAAAAATGGGATTTTGGGGTGAAAAAATGGGAATTTGGGAGTTTCCTAAATCCAATCCCAGTCCTGCCCCAATTCTCCCAAATTTTTTTTGGGAATTCCCAGCAGTCCCAACACCCCCAAATTTCTCCCAAATCTCTTCCAAATCTCTCCCAATTTTAGCTGGAACAAACTGGAATTTTTTTCTCTCATTCTTGCCCCATTATCCCAAATTTTTTGGGGGGGATTTACCAGGAATTTCAATGCCATAAACCCCCAAATTTCCCTCAAATCTCCTTTTTCCCACCTCAATTTTCCTGAGAAAATCCCACCAGATTTTCCCCCCATTCCTGCCCCATTATCCCAAATATTTTTTGGGATTTACCAGGAATTTCAACACCCTAAACCCCCAAATCTCTCCCAGTTTTACCTGGAACAAATTGGAATTTTTTCTTCCCATTCCCACTCCGTTATCCCAATTTTTTGGGGGAATTTACCAGGAATTTCAACACCCCAAACCCCCAAATCTCTCCCAGTTTTACCTGGAACAAACTGGAATTTTTTCTCCCCATTCCCACCCCATTATCCCAAATATTTTTGGGATTTACCTGGAATTTTGACCCCGTAAGCCCCCAAATTTCTCCCAAATCTCTCCCAAATTTCCCTTTTCCCACCCCAATTTTACCTGGATCAACGTTGGATTTTTTCCCCCCATTCCCAAGGGATTTTCCATCATTCCCACCCCGTCATTATGAATTTTTTTGGGATTTACCTGGAATTTCAACACCATAAACCCCCAAATCTCTCCCAATTCTCACCCAATTTTTCCTGGAACAACCTGGAATTTTTTCCCCCATTCCCCCTCCATTATCCCAAATATTTTTGGAATTTATTTGGAATTTTGACCCCATAAACCCCCAAATCTCCCCCAAATCTCCCCCAATTTTCCCAGGAACACCCTGTAATTTTTCCCCCGTTATCTCAGATTTATTTTGTGATTTACCAGGGATCTCCACCCCATAAACCCCCAAATCTTCCCCAAATCTCCCCCAATTTTCCCTGGAACAACCTGGAAATTTTCCCCCCATTCCCCCTCCATTCTCCCAAATATTTTTGGAATTTACCTGGAATTTTGACCCCATAAACCCCCAAATCTCCCCCAAATCTCCCCCAATTTTCCCTGGAACACCCTGGAATTTTTCCCCCATTATCCCAAATTTATTTTGGGATTTACCAGGAATCTCCACCCCATAGACCCCCAAACCTCTCCCAATTTTCCCTGGAACAACCGGGATTATTTTTCCCCCCATTCCCTGCTCCATTATCCCAAATATTTTTTGGGATTTACCAGGAATTTCAACACCATAAACCCCCAAATCTCCCCCAATTTTTCCTGGAACAAACTGGAATTTTTTCTCCCCATTCCCACCCCGTTATCCCAATTTTTTGGGGGAATTAACCAGGAATCCCAATGTTATAAATCCCCAAATCTGCCAATTTTCCCTGGAACAACTTGGAATTTTTTCCCTCATTCCCCCTCCATTATCCCAAATATTTTTGGAATTTATTTGAAATTTTGACCCCATAAACCCCCAAATCTCCCCCAAATCTCTCCCAAATCTCCCCCAATTTTCGCTGTAACACCCTGTTATTTTTTCCCCATTATCCCGGATTTATTTCTGGATTTACCAGGGATCTCCACCCCGTAAACCACGACCCCGGCGTGTCCCAGGAGGCGGCTCAGGGCGGCCTCGACCTCCGCGCTGGAGACGTTTTCCCCCCGCCAGCGGAACGAGTCCCCGGCCCGGTCACGGAAATATAAATATCCCAAATCATCCATCACCAGGATGTCACCTAAAAATGGGAAAATAAAAAAAATAATGGGAAATCACAGCTGGGAATGGGGAAAAAATCCCCCAAAAAATCCCAAATAAATTCAACCTGGGGATGGGAAATAAATAGAGAGAGCCCAGATCATCCATCACCAGGATGTCACCTGGAACAGGGGAAATAAAAATAAATTTATGGGAAAAATCCCAAAAAAATTCCACTCAGAATGGGGGGAAAATCCCCCAAAAATTCCTGAGAAATCCCAGCTCGGAATGGAAAATAAATCCCCCAAAAATTCCTGAGAAATCCCAGCTATGAATGGGGAAAAATACTAAAAATATTCCTGAGAAATCACAAGTGGGAATGGGGAAAAATCCCCAAAATTACCACTGAGAATGGGGAAAAAATCCTGAAAAAATTACCCTGAAAATGGGGAAAAATAATAAAAAAATCCCACCTGAGAATGGGGAAAAATCCCTCCAAATTTCCCTTCAGAATAGAGAAAAAAATCCCAAAAAATTCCCAAAAAAATCCCATCTGGGAATGGGGAAAAATGCCCAAAAATTTCCCGACAGAATGGAGAGAAAATCTCCCCAAAAATCCCAAATAAATTCAACCTGGGAATGGGGAATAAATACAAATATCCCAAATCATCCATCACCAGGATGTCACCTAAAAATGGGAAAAATAAAATAAATTAATGGGAAAAATCCCCAAAAAATTCCACTCAGAATGGAGGAAAAAATCCCCCTAAAAATTCCAAATAAATTCAACCTGGGGATGGGAAATAAATACAAATATCCCAAATATAGGACATCCCCTAAAATAGAAATATCCCAAATCATCCATCACCAGGATGTCACTTAAAAATGGGAAAAATAAAATAAATTAATGGGAAAAATCCCCCAAAAATTCCACTCAGAATGGAGGAAAATCCCCCCAAAAATTCAACCTGGGAATGGGAAATAAATACAAATATCCCAAATCATCCATCACCAGGATGTCACCTAAAACAAGGGAAAAGTAAAAAAAATTAATGGGAAATTCCAGCTGGGAATGGGGAAAAAATCCCCAAAAAATTCCACTCAGAATGGAGGAAAAAATCCCCCCAAAATTCCTGAGAAATCCCAGCTATGAATGGGGAAAAATACTAAAGAAAATTCCTGAGAAATCACAAGTGGGAATGGGGAAAAATCCCCAAAATTACCACTCAGAATGGGGAAAAAATCCTGAAAAAATTACCCTGAAAATGGGGAAAAATAATAAAAAAATCCCACCTGAGAATGGGGAAAAATCCCTCCAAATTTCCCTTCAGAATAGAGAAAAAAATCCCAAAAAATTCCCAAAAAAATCCCATCTGGGAATGGGGAAAAATGCCCAAAAATTTCCCTACAGAATGGAGAGAAAATCTCCCCAAAAATCCCAAATAAATTCAACCTGGGAATGGGAAATAAATACAAATATCCCAAATCATCCATCACCAGGATGTCACCTAAAAATAGGAAAATAAAAATAAAATTCATGGGAAAAATCCCCAAAAAATTCCACTCAGAATGGAGGAAAAAATCCCCCCAAAAATCCCAAATAAATTCAACCTGGGGATGGGAAATAAATACAAATATCCCAAATATAGGACATCCCCCAAAATATAAATATCCCAGCTCATCCATCACCAGGATGTCACCTGGAACAGGGAAAATAAAACAAAATTAATGGGAAAAATCCCCAAAAAATCCACTCAGAATGGAGAAAAAATCCTGAAAAAATTACCCTGAAAATGGGGAAAAAATAATAAGAAAGATTCCACCTGGGAATGGGGAAAAATCCCTCCAAATTTCCCTTCAGAATAGAGAAAAAAATCCCAAAAAAATTCCCAAAAAAATCCCATCTGGGAATGGGGAAAAATGCCCAAAAATTTCCCTACAGAATGGAGAGAAAATCTCCCCAAAAATCCCAAATAAATTCAACCTGGGGATGGGGAATAAAAAAAAATCCCCCAAAAAATCTCACCTGACAGGTGCACCCGGTCACCCCTGGCCAGGTGAAATCCCGGGATTTGGGGCTGGAATTCCAGGAATTTTGGGAATTCTCACTTGACAGGTGCACCTGGTCACCCCTGGCTGGGATTTGGGGCTGGAATTTTGGGGAATTTTGGGATTCTCACCTGACAGGTACACCTGGTCTTCCCTGTCCAGGATTTGGGAATTCTCACCTGACAGATACACCTGGTCCCCCCTGTCCAGGGTTTTAGGATGACTCACCTGACAGGTACACCTGGTCCCCCTGTCCAGGGTTTTAGGATGACTCACCTGACAGATACACCTGGTCTCCCCTGTCCAGGGTTTGGGATTCTCACCTGACAGATACACCTGGTCTCCCCTGGCCAGGATTCGGAAATTCTCACCTGACAGGTACACCTGGTCCCCCTGTCCAGGGTTTTAGGATGACTCACCTGACAGATACACCTGGTCTCCCCTGTCCAGGGTTTTAGGATGACTCACCTGACAGATACACCTGGTCTCCCCTGTCCAGGGTTTGGGAATTCTCACCTGACAGATACACCTGGTCTCCCTCGTCCAGGATTTGGGAATTCTCACCTGACAGGTACACCTGGTCTCCCTCGTCCAGGATTTTGGGATTCTCACCTGACAGATACACCTGGTCTCCCCTGTCCAGGGTTTGGGAATTCTCACCTGACAGATACACCTGGTCTCCCCTGTCCAGGGTTTGGGAATTCTCACCTGACAGATACACCTGGTCTCCCTCGTCCAGGATTTGGGAATTCTCACCTGACAGGTACACCTGGTCTCCCTCGTCCAGGATTTGGGATTCTCACCTGACAGATACACCTGGTCCCCCCTGTCCAGGGTTTTGGGATTCTCACCTGACAGGTACACCTGGTCTCCCTCGTCCAGGATTTGGGATTCTCACCTGACAGATACACCTGGTCCCCCCTGTCCAGGATTTGGGATTCTCACCTGACAGGTACACCTGGTCACCCCTGTCCAGGATTTTGGGATTCTCACCTGACAGGTAGACCTGGTCTCCCTCGTCCAGGATTTGGGAATTCTCACCTGACAGGTACACCTGGTCCCCCCTGTCCAGGATTTGGGATTCTCACCTGACAGATACACCTGGTCCCCCCTGTCCAGGGTTTTGGGATTCTCACCTGACAGATACACCTGGTCTCCCTCGTCCAGGGTTTTAGGATGACTCACCTGACAGGTACACCTGGTCTCCCTCGTCCAGGGTTTTAGGATGACTCACCTGACAGGTACACCTGGTCCCCCCTGTCCAGGGTTTTGGGATTCTCACCTGACAGATACACCTGGTCCCCCCTGTCCAGGATTTTGGGATTCTCACCTGACAGATACACCTGGTCTCCCTCGTCCAGGGTTTTAGGATGACTCACCTGACAGGTACACCTGGTCTCCCTCGTCCAGGGTTTTAGGATGACTCACCTGACAGATACACCTGGTCTCCCCTGTCCAGGGTTTGGGAATTCTCACCTGACAGGTACACCTGGTCTCCCTCGTCCAGGGTTTTAGGATGACTCACCTGACAGGTAGACCTGGTCAACCCTGGCCAGGATTTTGGGAATTCTCACCTGACAGGTACACCTGGACCCCCTGTCCAGGGTTTTAGGATGACTCACCTGACAGGTACACCTGGTCCCCCCTGGCCAGGATTTGGGAATTCTCACCTGACAGATACACCTGGTCTCCCTCGTCCAGGGTTTTAGGATGACTCACCTGACAGGTACACCTGGTCTCCCTCGTCCAGCACGTCGCGGGCGATTTTGCGGCTCGTGGCCCCGGGGGTGACGTACCCGTCGAAGCGGCGCAGGGGATCCCGCTGCTCGATGCGGCCCACGAGGAGACCCGGCTCTCCTGGGGAATTACACACCAAAAATCATCAAAATCCATGGGAAACCCATGGGAAACATGGGAATTACAGCCCAAAATCCATGGGAAAATGGGATCCCGCTGCTCGATGCGGCCCATCAGGAGACCCGGCTCTCCTGGGGGGATGGCAGAACAAAAATCATCAAAATCCATGGGAAACCCATGGGAAACATGGGAATTACAGCCCAAAATCCAGGGGAAAATGGGATCCCGCTGCTCGATGCGGCCCACGAGGACACCCGGCTCTCCTGGGGAATTACACACCAAAAATCACACAAATCTATGGGAATTACAGCCCAAAATCCATGGGAAAATGGGATCCTGCTGGTCGATGCGGCCCACCAGCACACCCGGCTCTCCTGGGGGGTGGCGGAACAAAAATCACCCAAATCCATGGGAATTACAGTCCAAAATCCATGGGAAATGTGGGATCCCACTGGTCGATGCGGCCCACCAGGAGACCCGGCTCACCTGGGGGAATTACAGCCCAAAAATCACACAAATCCATGGGAATTACAGCCCAAAAAATCCTCCAAAATCCAGGGGAGTTACAGCCCAAAAATCACCCAAATCCATGGGAATTACAGCCCAAAATCCATGGGAATTACAGCCCAAAAATCACCCAAAATCCATGGGAATTACAGCCCAAAATCCATGGGAATTACAGCCCAAATATCACACAAAATCCATGGGAATTACAGCCCAAAATCACCCAAATCCATGGGAATTACAGCCCAAAAATCACCCAAATCCATGGGAATTACAGCCCAAAATCCATGGGAATTACAGCCCAAATATCACACAAAATCCATGGGAATTACAGCCCAAAATCACCCAAATCCATGGGAATTACAGCCCAAAAATCACCCAAAATCCATGGGAATTACAGCCCAAAATCCATGGGAATTACAGCCCAAAAATCCCCCAAAATCCATGGGAATTACAGCCCAAAATCCATGGGAATTACAGCCCAAAATCCATGGGAATTACAGCCCAAAAATCCCCCAAAATCCATGGGAATTACAGCCCAAAATCCATGGGAAAGTCATGGGAATTACAGCCCAAAAATCCATGGAAAACCCATGGGAATTACAGCCCAAAAATCCATGGAAAACCCATGGGAATTACAGCCCCAAAATCCATGGAAAACCCATGGGAATTACAGCCCAAATATCACACAAAATCCATGGGAATTTACAGCCCAAAAATCACCCAAATCCGTGGAATTGCAGCCCAAAAATCACCCAAAATCCATGGGAATTACAGCCCAAAAATCACCCAAATCCATGGGAATTGCAGCCCAAAAATCACCCAAAACCCACGGGAATTACAGCCCAAAAATCCCCCAAATCCATGGGAATTACAGCCCAAAAATCCCCCAAATCCATGGGAATTACAGCCCAAAAATCACCCAAATCCGTGGGAATTACAGCCCAAAAATCAGCCAAAATCCATGGGATTTACAGCCCAAAAATCCATGGAAAACCCATGGGATTTACAGCCCAAAAATCCCTCAAATCCATGGGAATTACAGCCCAAAAATCACCCAAAATCCATGGGAAATCCATGGGAATGGGAGCCCAAAAATCCATGGAAAATCCATGGAAAACCCACAGGAGTTACAGCCCAAAAATCAGCCAAAATCCATGAGAAATCCATGGGAATGGGAGCCCAAAAATCCATGGAAAATCCATGGAAAACCCACAGGAGTTACAGCCCAAAATTTCATGGAAAAATGGGATCCCGCTGGTCATTTTGGGCTAAAACTGGGCTAAAAATGGGATTAAAATGGGAAATTTTGGGTTAAAAATGGGAATTTTTTGGCTATAACTGGGAATTTTTGGTGTAAGACTGGGAATTTTTGGTGTAAAGGCAGGAAATTGTGTATTTGTGTCCCACCTGGCTGGCAGGGCACGGCCCGGCCCCGGCGGTCGCGCAGCAGCGACAGCGACTCGGGCTCGGCGCGGAGCAGGTGAACCGGGTACACCCCGGGGAACAGGAGACTCAGGAACCCACAGGCCCCAACCTGGGCAGGAAATAAACTGAATAACCCAGAGATAACGGGGGAAAAATGGGGAAAATATGGGGAAAAAATGAGGGGAAAATGGGGGAAAAAAGTGGGGAAAAATGGGGGGAAAATGGGGAAAAAATGGGGAAAAATTAGGAAAAAATTGGGAAAAAATGGGGAAAAAAGTGGGGGAAAATGGGGGGAAATGCGGGAAAATGAGGAAAAATGGGGGAAAAATGGGGGAAAATTAAGGAACATGGGGGGAAATGGGGAAAAAATGGGGAAAATTTTGGGAAAAAATCGGGGGAAAAATGGGGAAAAAAGGGCAAAAAATGGGTGAAAATGGGGAAAAAATGAGGAAAAAAGTGGGGAAAAATGGGGAAAAAACGGCGAAAAATGGGTGAAAAATTAGGAAAAAATTGGGAAAAAATGGGGAAAAAAGTAGGGGAAAATGGGGGGAAAATGGGGGGAAAATGGGGGGAAATTTGGGAAAAAATTGGGGGGAAAATGGGGAAAAAAGGGCAAAAAATGGGTGAAAAATTAGGAAAAAATTGGGAAAATATGGGGGAAGAAATGGGGGGAAAATGGGGAAAAAATGGGGAAAAAGTGGGGGAAAAATGGGGAAAAATGGGGGGAAATTGGATGAAAAATGGGGAAAAATGGGGGAAAAATGGGGGAAAATGGGGAAAAAAGTTGGGAAAAATGGGGAAAAAAGTGGGGAAAAATGGGGGGAAAATGGGGAAAAAATGGGGGAAAAATGGGGAAAAATTAGGAAAAAATTGGGAAAAAATGGGGAAAAAAGTGGGGGAAAATGGGGGGAAATGCGGGAAAATGAGGAAAAATGGGGGAAAAATGGGGGAAAATTAAGGAACATGGGGGGAAATGGGGAAAAAAATGGGGAAAATTTTGGGAAAAAATCGGGGGTAAAATGGGGAAAAAGGGCGAAAAATGGGTGAAAATGGGGAAAAAATGAGGAAAAAAGTGGGGAAAAATGGGGAAAAACCGGCGAAAAATGGGTGAAAAATTAGGAAAAAATTGGGAAAAAATGGGGAAAAAAGTGGGGGAAAATGGGGGGAAAATGGGGGGAAAATGGGGGGAAAATGGGGGGAAAATGGGGGGAAATTTGGGAAAAAATTGGGGGAAAAATGGGGAAAAAAGGGCAAAAAATGGGTGAAAAATTAGGAAAAAATTGGGAAAATATGGGGGAAAAAATGGGGGGAAAATGGGGAAAAAACGGGGAAAAAGTGGGGGAAAAATGGGGGGAAATTGGATGAAAAATGGGGAAAAATGGGGGGACATGGGGGGAAAGTGGGGGAAAATGGGGAAAAAATGGGGGAAAATGGGAGGAAAATGGGGGAAAGTGGGGGAAAAATGGGAAAAAATGGGGGAAAAGTGGGGAAAAAATCAGGGGGAAAATGGGGAAATTGGGGGAAATGTGGGAAAACGGGGGAAAATGAGGAAAATCACCCGAAATTCCAAGGGAAATCCAGCCCAGAAAGAAGAAATTTTGGGGAAATGGGAAAGGGGAAAAAAATGGGGAAATCGGGGGGAAATGGAGAAATTAGATTTTTTTTCCTGGATTTCCCCATTTTTTCCCTGATTTTTTCCAGAATTTTTTCCTGATTTTTCCCCAATCTTTCTCATTTTTTCCCCAATCTTTTCCCAATTTCCCCCATTTTCACCCAATTTTCCCCTGATTTTTCCCTGATTTTTTTTCCCAATAATTTTCCCCCAATCCTTTCCCAATTTTTTCACCAATTATTTTTTGGGTTTTTTTCCCATTTTTCCCCAATCCTTTCCCATTTTCCCCCCCATTTTCCCCCACTTTTTCCCAGATTTTTCCCCCAATTTTTTTCCATTTTTTCCCAATTTTTTCCCAATGTTTCCCAGATTTTTTCCCCAATTTTTTCTCAGTTTTTCCTCAATTGTTCCCCCATTTTTCACCTGATTTTTTTCCTGATTTTTCCCCTGATTTTTTCCCCAATATTTTCCCATTTTTTCCCTGATTTTTTCCCCATTTTCCCCTGGATTTTTCCGCATTTTTTCACGGATTTTTTTTCCATTTTTTCCCTGATTTTTTTCCCCTTTTTTCCCCATTTCCCCCCAATTTTTTCCCATTTTTTCCCTGAATTTTTTTCCCAATTTTTCCCATTTTTTGCCAATTTTTTCCCCATTTTTTCCCCCAATTTCCCCCCAATTTTTTCCCCTTTTTTCTCCAATTTTCCCCGAATTTTTTTCCCACTTTTTCCTCTGATTTTTCCCAGATCTTTCCCCTGATATTCCCCACCTTCCCATCGATGTTGGCCACGCTGCAGTTGCACTCGGTGGCTTCATAGAATTCTATTTTATTTTCTATTTTTTTCCCCATTTTTCCCTGATTGTTCCTTCATTTTCCTCCCAATTTTTCCCAGATTTTTCCCCCTTTTTTTTCCCCAATTTCCTCCCATTTTTTTCCCGATTTTTATGGGATTTTTCCACAATTTTTTCCCATTTTCCCATTGATTTTTCCCCCATTTTTCCCCCCATTTTTTCCAGATTTTTTCCTGGATTTTTCCCATTTCCCCCCTATTTTTTCCCTGATTTTTTTCCCAATTTTTCCCGGATTTTTCCCAATTTTTCCTCCCATTTTTTCCCCATATTTTCCCCTCATTTTTCCCAATTTTTCCCCAGATTTTTCCCTTTTTTCCCCTGATTTTCCCCCAATTTTTTCCCAGTTTTTCCCCCGATTTTTCCCCAATTTTTCCCCAATTTCTTCCCAATTTTTCCCCAATTTTTTCCCATTTTTTCCCCAGATTTTTCCCGATTTTTCCCGATTTTCCCCTGATTTTCCCCCAATTTTTTCCCAATTTTTCCCCCGATTTTTCCCCAATTTTTCCCCAATTTCTTCCCAATTTTTCCCCAATTTTTTCCCATTTTTCCCCCAAATTTTCCCCAATTTTTTCCCAATTTTTTCCCAATTTTTCCCCAATTTTTTCCCAATTTTTCCCCAATTTCTTCCCAATTTTTCCCCAATTTTTTCCCCAAATTTTCCCCAATTTTTTCCCAATTTTTTCCCAATTTTTTCCCAATTTTTTCCCAATTTTTCCCCAATTTTTTCCCAATTTTTCCCCAATTTTTTCCCCAATTTTTCCCCAATTTTTTCCCAATTTTTCTCCAATTTTTCCCCAATTTTTCCCCAATTTTTCCCCCAATATCCCCACCTTGCCATCGATGTTGGCCACGCTGCAGTTGCACTCGGTGGCCCCGTAGAACTCCCCGATGCGGCTGAGACGGAACCTCTGCTGGAACTGGGGCCAGAGCTGGGCCCGGAGCCCGTTCCCCAGGGCCAGGCGGACACGGTGATGGAGCTCTGCTGGGGTTTGGGGCTGGGCCAGGAGAAACCTGCACAGCTCACCGATGTACTGGATAACCTGGGGGAGAAATAAATCAAATAAATATCCCAATAAATGGGGTTTGGGGCTGGGCCCGGAGCCCGTTCCCCAGGGCCAGGCGGACACGGTGACGGTGCTCAGCCTCGGACACGGGCTGGGCCAGCAGGAACCTGCACAGCTCCCCGATGTACTGGATTACCTGGGGAAATAATAACAAATAAATATCCCAAATGTGGGGTTTGGGGCTGGGCCCGGAGCCCGTTCCCCAGGGCCAGGCGGACACGGTGGAGCTGCTCAGCCTCGGACACGGGCTGGGCCAGGAGAAACCTGCACAGCTCACCGATGTATTGAATTACCTGAGAGAGAAAAATAAAATAAATATCCCAAATGTGGGGTTTGGGGCTGGGCCCGGAGCCCGTTCCCCAGGGCCAGGCGGACACGGTGACGGAGCTCAGCCTCGGACACGGGCTGGGCCAGCAGGAACCTGCACAGCTCACCGATGTACTGGATAACCTGAGACAGATATAAACCCAATAAATACCCCAATAAATGGGATTTGGGGCTGGGCCCGGAGCCCGTTCCCCAGGGCCAGGCGGACACGGTGGAGCTGCTCTGCCGGGGTTTGGGGCTGGGCCAGGAGGAACCTGCACAGCTCACCGATGTATTGAATTACCTGGGGGAGAAATAAACAAAATAAATATCCCAAATGTGGGGTTTGGGGCTGGGCCAGAGCCCGTTCCCCAGGGCCAGGCGGACACGGTGACGGAGCTCAGCCTCGGACACGGGCTGGGCCAGGAGGAACCTGCACAGCTCACCGATATATTGAATAACCTGGGCGAAAATAACAGATAAAATACCCAAAATATGGGATACAGAGTGAAATAATGGGGTTTGGGGCTGGGCCCGGAGCCCGTTCCCCAGGGCCAGGCGGACACGGTGACGGTGTTCTGCCTCGGACACGGGCTGGGCCAGCAGGAACCTGCACAGCTCACCGATGTACTGGATAACCTGAGAGAGAAAATAATGGGGTTTGGGGGAAAAAACCCCGAAAAAATGGGGTTTGGGGTCACCAGGGGCTGGGCCAGGAGGTACCTGCACAGCTCCCTGATGTATTGAATTACCTGGGGGGGGAATAATGGATAAAATATTGTATTTGGGGTGAAAAACTGGGGTTTGGGGCTGGCCCAGAGCCCGTTCCCCAGGGCCAGGCAGACTGGGTGCTGGAGTTCTGATGGGGACACGGGCTGGGACAGCAGGAACCTGCACAGCTCACTGATGTATTGAATTACCTGGGGGGAAATAATGGGGTTTGGGGGAAAAAAACCCGAAAAAATCGGGTTTGGGGTCACCAGGGGCTGGGCCAGCAGGTGCCTGCACAGCTCCCTGATGTACTGGATTACCTGGGGGAAAATAATGGGGTTTGGGGTCAAAATACGGGGTTTGGGGGGAAAAAACCCCAAGAAAATGGGGTTTGGGGCTGGGCCAGGAGGTACCTGCACAGCTCCCCATGGACTGGATCACCTGGGGGGAAATAACAGATAAAATACCCAAAATATGAGATATAGAGTGACATAATGGGGTTTGGGGTCAGGCCAGCAGGTACCGGCACAGCTCACCAATGTACTGGATAACCTGGGGGGAAATCCCAAAAAATATGCAGGATTTGGGGTCAAAAACTGGGGTTTTGGGAAAAAAAAACCCAAAAAAATGGGATTTCAGGACAAAAAATAACCAAAAAATTGGGTTTGGGGTGAAAAAAATGGGTTTGGGGGAAAAAATACAAAACAAAAAAGGGGTTTGGGAGGAAAAAATACCAAAATAAATGGGGAAAAAAAGGGAAAATGGGAGGAAAGGGGGAAAATGGGGCAAGTGGGGGAAATGGGGGGAAAAGGTGGAAAAAAGGGAAAAATGGGGCAGAAAAAAGGGAAATGTGGAGGGAAATGAGGGGAAGAATGGGGGGAAATGGGGCAAAAATGAGGAAAAATAGTGGAAAAAATGGGGGGAAATGGGAAAAATGGATGAAAAATGAGGAAAAAAAGGGGGAAAATGGGGAAAATAGGAGAAAGGAAGGAAATGGAGGAGAAATGGGGAAATAATGAAGGGAAAAAAGGGAAAAATTGAGAGAACTTGGGGAAACTAAGGAAAAATGGGAAAAAGGAGGGAAAATGAGGGAGAGAAGGGGGGAAAAAGAGGAAAAAATGGGGGGAAATAAAGGAAAATAGCAGAAAAATTCGGGGAAAAAGTGGGAAATGGAGCGAAAATGGAGATAAATAAGTGGGAAAACAGTAGAAAAATGGGGAGAAATGGAGAAAAAAAGAGAAAACTTGGGGGAAAGAGGGAAAATCCCCCGGGTTTGGGTCTCACCGTGCAGCGATATTTGACACAATCCTCCCAAAACCTGGAGGCCGAAAACTTCCCGCGCAGGACGACGGTGAGGCCGTGGAGGAGACACTGCCCCACGCCGATGATGTTCCCTGGGGATTTGGGGGAAATTTGGGATAAAATTGGGGTATTTAGGATGGTTTGGGGTGGGTCAGGCACTGCCCCACGCCGATGATGTTCCCTGGGGATTTGGGGTGAATTTGGGGTAAATTTGGGATGTTTGGGGTGGGTCAGGCACTGCCCCACGCCGATGATGTTCCCTGGGGAAAATTTGGGGTGAATTTGGGATAAAATTGGGATGTTTGGGGTGGGTCAGACACTGCCCCACGCCGATGATGTTCCCTGGGGGATTCGGGGGAAATTTGGGGGTTTTGAGATAAATCTGGGGGGTTTGGGATGGGTCAGACACTGCCCCACACCGATGATGTTCCCTGGGAAATTTGGGGTGAATTTGGGGGTTTTGGGGTAAATTTGGGGGTTTTGGGGTGTTTGGGGTGGATCAGACACTGCCCCACGCCGATGATGTTACCTGGGGAGATTTGGGGGAAACTTGGGGTGAATTTGGGATAAATTTGGGGTGGGTTTGGGGTGGGTCAGGCACTGCCCCACAGCGATGATGTTTCCTGGGGAGATTTGGGATAAATTCAGGATTTTTGGGGTGTTTGGGATGGGTTTGGGACATTTGGGATGGGTTTGGGGTGGAGCTGACACTGCCCCACAGCGATGATGTTTCCTGGGAGATTTGGGAGAAATTTGGGGTAAATTTGGGGTAAATTTGGGGGTTTTGGGGTGGATCAGACACTGCCCCACGCTGATGATGTTACCTGGGGAATTTGGGGGAAATTTGGGGGAAATTTGGGGGAAATTTGGGGGTTTGGGGTGGGTCAGACACTGCCCCACGCCGATGATGTTCCCTGGGGGATTCGGGGGAAATTTGGGGGTTTTGGGATAAATTTGGGGTGTTTGGGATGGGTCAGACACTGCCCCACACCGATGATGTTTCCTGGGAGATTTTGGGATAAATTTGGGATAAATTTGGGGTTTTTGGGGTAGATCAGGCACTGCCCCACGCCGATGATGTTCCCTGGGAAATTTGGGGGAAATTCAGGATTTTTGGGGTGTTTGGGGTGGGTCAGGCACTGCCCCACACCGATGATGTTATCTGGGAGATTTGAGGGAAATTTGGGGTGAATTTGGGGTAAATTTGGGGGTTTGGGGTGGGTCAGGCACTGCCCCACAGCGATGATGTTACCTGGGGAGATTTGGGAGAAATTTGGGGTGAATTTGGGGGTTTTGGGATAAATTTGGGGTGTTTGGGGTGGGTTTTGGGGTGGGTCAGGCACTGCCCCACGCCGATGATGTTCCCTGGGAGATTTGGGATAAATCTGGGCTGGATTTGGGATAAATTCAGGACGGGTTTGTGATGGATTTGGGATATTTGGGATGGATTTGGGATGTTTGGGGATGGAGGAAGGGAGAGAGGAAGGGAGACAAAGGAAGAGGAAAAGGAGAAAGGAAGAGGAGGAAGAAGAAGAAGGAGAAGGCGGGGAAGAGGAAGAGGAAGAGGAAGAGGAGGAGGAAGAGGATGAAGGAGAAGAGGAAGATAAAGAGGATGAGGGGGAGGAAGAGAAAAAAGAGAAAGAAGAGGAAGAGGAGGAAGAGGAAGAAGAAGAGGAAAATGAGGAAGAGAAGGAAGAGGAGGAAGGGCAAGAGGAGGAGGAAGAAGAGGAGGAGAAGGAGGAAGAAGAGAAAGGGGAAGAGGATGAGGATGAGGAAGAGGAAGATGAGGAGGAGAAGGAAGAGGAGGAGGAAGAAGAGGATGAGGAAGATGAGGAAGGCTGTCCCCGCTGACCTGCAGAGTGGTAGAGGGGCAGGCAGGTGTAGATGACGTCATCGGGCCGCAGCCGGAAGGCGAAATAGGCAAAGGCGGCGATTCGGTAATACCTGAGACACACCCACAGGGACACGCCCACCTGAGACACACCCACAGCTCACCTGGACACGCCCACCTGAGACACGCCCACCTGAGACACACCCACAGCTCACCTGGACACGCCCACCTGAGACACGCCCACCTGAGACACACCCACAGCTCACCTGGACACACCCACAGGGACACGCCCACCTGAGACACACCCACCTGAGACACACCCACCTGAGACACACCCACAGCTCACCTGAGACACACCCACCTGAGACACACCCACAGGGACACGCCCACCTGAGACACACCCACAGCTCACCTGGACACGCCCACCTGAGACACACCCACCTGAGACACACCCACAGGGACACGCCCACCTGAGACACACCCACAGCTCACCTGGACACGCCCACCTGAGACACACCCACAGCTCACCTGGACACGCCCACCTGAGACACACCCACCTGAGACACACCCACAGGGACACGCCCACCTGAGACACACCCACCTGAGACACACCCACAGGGACACACCCACAGCTCACCTGGGACACACCCACAGGGACACGCCCACCTGAGACACACCCACCTGAGACACACCCACAGGGACACGCCCATTGCACACCTGGGACACACCCACAGCTCACCTGGACACGCCCATTGCACACCTGGGACACACCCACAGCTCACCTGAGACACACCTACAGGTGACCTGGACACGCCCATTGCACACCTGGGACACACCCACAGCTCACCTGAGACACGCCCACCTGGGACACCCCCACAGCTCACCTGGGACACACCTAGATGGGACACGCCCACCTCAGACACACCCACATGGGTCACATCCACAGCTCACCCGGGACACGCCCACCTGGGACACGCCCATCTGGGACAGGACACACCCACTGCACACCAGGGACACGTCCCCCCCTCAGACACACCCACCCCCAAGACACGCCCACACGAGACAGGCCCACCTGGGCTGGGACACGCCCACAGCACACCTGGACACGCCCACAGCACACCTGGGCTGGGACACACCCACAGCACACCAAAACCACACCTGGGCTGGGTGGGGACACACCCACAGTGCACCTGGACACGCTCAGGGACACGTCCATGACCACACCCATTCCCTGACCACGCCCATCCCTGACCACACCCATTCCCTGACCACGCCCATCCCCGACCACACCCATTCCCTGACCACGCCCATCCCCGACCACACCCATCTCTGACCACACCCACCCCCTGACCACACCCACCCCCTGACCACACCCATCCCTGACCACACCCACCCCTGACCACGCCCATCCCTGACCACACCCACCCCTGGCCACACCCATCCCTGACCACACCCATCCCTGACCACACCCACCCCTGACCACACCTACCCCTGACCACACCCATCCCTGACCACACCTACCCCTGACCACACCTACCCCTGACCACACCCATCCCTGACCACACCCATCCCTGACCACACCCACCCCTGACCACACCCATCCCTGACCACACCCATCCCTGACCACACCCATCCCTGACCACACCCATCTCTGACCACACCCATCCCTGACCACACCTACCCCTGACCACGCCCATCCCTGACCACACCCACCCCTGACCACACCCACCCCTGACCACACCTACCCCTGACCACGCCCACCCCTGACCACACCCATCCCTGACCACACCCACCCCTGACCCCACCCACCCCTGGCCACACCCACCCCTGACCACACCCATCCCTGACCACACCCACCCCTGACCACACCCATCCCTGACCACACCCACCCCTGACCACACCCACCCCTGACCACACCCATCCCTGACCACACCCATCCCTGACCACACCCATCCCTGACCACACCCATCCCTGACCACACCCATTCCCTGACCACGCCCATTCCCTGACCACGCCCATTCCCTGACCACGCCCATTCCCTGACCACGCCCACCCCTGACCACGCCCACCCCTGGCCACACCCATCCCTGACCACACCCATCCCTGACCACACCCATCCCTGACCACACCCACCCCTGACCACACCCACCCCTGACCACACCCATCCCTGACCACACCTACCCCTGACCACGCCCACCACTGACCACACCCACCCCCGGCCCCGCCCCGGCCCCGCCCCGGCCCCGCCCTGACCTGCTGTGCACCACAATGGCCGCCTTGGGCATCCCGGTGGTGCCCGACGTGTAGATGTAAAACAGCCGGTCTGGAATAGAGAAAAACAGGGAAAATTTGGGAAAAATCCAAGAAAATCCAAAATTTAGAATTTCCCCCCATTTTCCCATCATTTTCCCCTATTTTTTCCCCCTTTTTTCCATTTTTTTTTCCAAATTTTTCTTCCATTTTTCCCTGTTTCGCCCATTTCCCCTCATTTTGTTCCCCATTTTTCTCTCCTTTTTTCCTGATTTTTCTCTCAAGTTTTTTTATTTCCCCCCATCTTCCTCCCATTTCTCCCCCACTTTTCTCCTCATTTTTTTCTCCTTTTTTCCTGTTTTTCCCCTGATTTTTTCTTCATTCCCCCTCAGATCCCCCCATTTTTCCCTGTTTTGCCTCCATTTTTCCTCAGCTTTTTTCTCCTTTTATTCCAGTGTTTTTCCCCATATTTTCTTCATTTTGCCCTGGTTTTTTCCTGTATTTCCCCCCTTTTTTTCCCCCATTTTCCCAGTTTTTCCCTGTTTTCCATCCAGGCCCTTCCCGGGGCAGTTCCCAGGGGGGATTTGAGGACTCATTTCCTCCCCATTTTTCCTCCATTTTTTCTCCAAATTTTTTCTCCCATTTTTCCCCATTTCCCTCCATTTCCCCCCAAATTTTCCCCTTTTTTCTCCTTTTTTTCCCCCATTTCTGCCCATTTTCCTCCAAAATTTACCCTTTTTTTCACCCATTTTCCCCTCATTTCCCCTCCATTTTCCTCCAACTTTTTCCCCATTTTCCCCCCATTTTTTCCCTGTTTTTTCCCCATTTCCTCCCCCATTTCCCCCCAGATTTTCCCCATTTTCCCCCCATTTTTCCCCCATTTCTCCCTCATTTTCCCCCAAATTTTCCCCATTTTCCCGTTTTTTACCGTTTTTTTCTCCTATTTCTCCTCCATTTCCCCCCAAATTTTTCCCCATTTTTCCTCATTTCCCCCCCAATTTTCCCCTTTTTCCCCCCATTTTTTCCCCAATTTTTCCCTTGTTTTCCCCCATTTCTCCTCCATTTTCCCCCAAATTTTCCCCCAATTTTTTCCCCTTTTTTCCCCCATTTTCCCCCAAATTTTCCCCTTTTTTCCCCTCATTTCCCCCCATTATTTACTGTCCAGTCCCCTGTTTGGGGGGTGTCCCAGGGGGGATTTGGGGACTCATTTCCCCCATTTTCCCCATTTCTCCCCCAATTTTCCCCCTTTTTTTCCCCCCATTTCCCCCCATTTTCCCCCAAATTTTCCCCCATTTTTCCTCATTTTCCCCCCATTCTTTCCCCATTTACCCCGTTTTTTCCCATTTTCTCCCCATTTTTTCCCCATTTTTTCCCTGTGTTTTTCCCCATTTCACCCCCATTTTCCCCCCACTTTTTCCCTATTTTTCCCCCCATTTCTCCTCCATTTTTCCCCAAATTTTCCCCTTTTTTCCCCATTTCCCCCCCCATGTTCACCCATTTTTTTCCCTCTTTCTCTCCATTTTCCCCCCATTTCCCCCTCATTTTCCCCAATTTTTCCCCCATTTCTCCTCCATTTTCCCCCAAATTTTCCCCCCATTTTTTCCCCAAATTTTCCCCTTTTTTCCCCCCATTTCCCGCATTATTTACCGTCCAGTCCCCTGTTTGGGGGCTGTCCCAGGGGGGATTTGGGGACTCATTTCCCCCATTTCTCCCCCATTTTCCCCCAAATTTTCCCCCATTTTTCCTCATTTTCCCCCCATTTACCCCCCCGTTTTTTCCCATTTTCTCCCCATTTCCCCCCATTTTTTCCCTGTTTTTTCCCCATTTCCTCCCCCATTTTCCCCCAGATTTTCCCCATTTTCCCCTGTTTTTTTACCTGTTTTTTCTCCTATTTCTCCTCCATTTCCCCCAAATTTTCCCCTTTTTTCCCCATTTTTTCCCCATTTTCCCCCAAATTTTTCCCCATTTTTCCCCATTTCCCCCCAATTTTCCCCTTTTTCCCCCCCATTTTTTCCCCAATTTTTCCCTTGTTTTCCCCCCATTTCTCCTCCATTTCCCCCCAAATTTTCCCCCAAAATTTTCCCCTTTTTTCCCCCATTTTCCCCCAAATTTTCCCCTTTTTTCCCCCTATTTCCCCCCCCCCTTATTTACCGTCCAGGCCCCTGTTTGGGGGCTGTCCCAGGGGGGATTTGGGGGCCCATTTTCCCCATTTTCCCTCAAATTTCCCCCTTTTTTTTTGCCCTTTTTTTCCCCCCATTTCTCCCCATTTCCCCCTCATTTTCCCCCAAATTTTCCCCCATTTTTCCTCATTTCCCCCCATTTTCCCCATTTACCCCCCCGTTTTTTCCCATTTTCCCCCCATTTTTACCATCCAGGTCCCTGCTGTCCCGGGGGGAGATTTCAGGGCCCATTTCCCCCCCATTTTTTCCCCATTTTTCCCCCTTTTTTTCCCCCATTTCTCCCCCATTTTCCCCAAAATTTTCCCCCATTTTTCCCCCCATTTCTCCCCCATTTTCCCCCCCATTTATCCCCCAAATTTCCCCCCATTTTTCCCCCATTTCCCCCCCAATTTTCCCCATTTTTCCCCCATTTCTCCCTCACTCCCCCCCAGATTTTCCCCTTTTTTCCCCCCATTTTTTCCCTGTTTTTTCCCCATTTTCCCCCACATTTTTCCCCATTTTCCCCCAATTTTTCCCCCAAATTTTCCCCTTTTTTCTCCCCCATTTTCCCTGTTTTCCCCCCGTTATTTACCGTCCAGGCCCCTGTTTGGGGGTTCTCCCAGGGGGGTTTTGGGGAGCCTCTCCAGGAGCGGCTCCAGGGCCCGGGACCCCCCCGGGGGCGGCCCCGACCCCGCCCAGCCCCAGGTGAGGCTCTGCAGGTGCGGGGGCAGCAGCGGGAGAACCTCGGACACAGCTGGGAATGGGGAGAGAGTCATTAAAAATGGGAAAAGTCATTAAAAACAGGAGAAAATTCATCAAAAATGGGAAAATATTCATTAAAAACGGGAGAAAATTCAATGGAAATGGCAGAAAATTCATTTAATAAATGAGGAAATCATTAAAAACGGGAGAAAATTTATTGAGAATGGGAGAAAATTGATTGAAAATGGGAGAAAATTGATTGAAAATGAGAGAAAATTAATTGAAAGTGGGAGAAAATTAATTTAAAATGGGAAAAAATCATTAAAAATGGGAGAAAAATCGTTAAAAAGGGGGAAATTAATGAAAAACCGGAAAAAAATAATTAAAAATGGGGGAAAAGTAATTAAAATGGGAAAATTAATTTAAAACTGAAAAAAATCATTAAAAATGGGAAAAGTCATTAAAAACGGGAAAATATTAATTAAAAACAGGAGAAAATTCAATGGAAATGGCAGAAAATTCATTTAATAAATGAGGAAATCATTAAAAACGGGAGAAAATTTATTGAGAATGGGAGAAAATTGATTGAAAATGGGAGAAAATTGATTGAAAATGGGAGAAAATTCATTGAAAATGGGAGAAAATTGATTGAAAATGGGAGAAAATTAATTTAAAATGGGAGAAATTAATTGAAAATCGGAGAAAATTATTTGAAAAGGGGAGAAAATTCATTAAAGGAGGGGATTGTTAAAAATGGGAGAAAATTCATCAAAAATGGAGGGGAAATCAGTTAAAAATGGGGAAAAGTCATTAAAAACGGGAGAAAATTCATTAAAACGGAGAAAAAATCATTGGAAATGGGGGAAAAGTCGTCAAAAAACAGGAGAAAATTCATTAAAACCAGAAAAATCAATAAAATTCATTGAAAAGGGAGGAAAAGTCAGTGACAACTGGGGAAAAAAATCATTAAAAATGGCAGAAAATTCATTAAAAATGGGGGGGAAATTGTTAACAACGGGGAAAAGTCATTGAAAAGGGGGAAAAAGTCATTGAAAATGGGAGAAAATTCATTAAAAAGGGAAAAAAATTCATTAAAATGGGGAAAAATTCATTAAAAAGGGAAAAACATTCATTAAAACCGGGGGGAAATTCATTAAATCAGGAGAAAAATAATTAAAAACGGGAAAAAAAATTCCTGGAAAACCAAAATAATTTCATGAAATCTTCCTCTGCCCCCAACACACCTCCCCTGCTCACCTGGACTCACCTGTGCCCACCTGAGACACTCCCCCAACTCACCTGAGCCCACCTGGACTCACCTGGACTCACCTGTGCTCACCTGGACTCACCTGAGCTCACCTGGACTCACCTGTGCTCACCTGGACTCACCTGGACTCACCTGTGCTCACCTGGACTCACCTGAGCTCACCTGGACTCACCTGTGCTCACCTGGACTCACCTGAGCTCACCTGGACTCACCTGAGCCCACCTGGACTCACCTGGACTCACTTGTGCTCACCTGGACTCACTTGTGCTCACCTGGACTCACCTGTGCTCACCTGACACAGTCCCCCAATTCACCTGGACTCACCTGAGCTCACCTGGACTCACTGGACTCACCTGAGCTCCTCCTGTGCTCACCTGAGCTCACCTGGACTCACCTGTGCCCCTCTCCCTCTCACCTGAGCTCACCTGTCCCCAGCTCAGCCCCATAGATGAGCACTCTGGCCCCAGCACAGGTGAGCCCGTGGAGCAGCCCGTCCCCTCTCAGGTGTGAGTTCAGCAGGACTCACCTGAGCTGAGCTCAGCCCCATAGATGAGCACCTTGGCCCCGGCACAGGTGAGTCCATGGAGCAGCCCCTCCTGAGCTCACCTGGACTCACCTGAGCTGAGCTCAGCCCCATAGATGAGCACCTTGGCCCCGGCACAGGTGTGAGTTCAGCAGGACTCACCTGAGCTCACCTGGACTTACCTGAGCTGAGCTCAGCCCCATAGATGAGCACCTTGGCCCCAGCACAGGTGAGCCCGTGGAGCAGCCCCTCCCCTCTCAGGTGTGAATTCAGCAGGACTCACCTGTCCCCAGCTCAGCCCCATAGATGAGCACCTTGGCCCCAGCACAGGTGAGCCCATGGAGCAGCCCGTCCCCTCTCAGGTGTGAGTTCAGCAGGACTCACCTGAGCTCACCTGGACTCACCTGAGCTGAGCTCAGCCCCATAGATGAGCACCTTGGCCCCAGCACAGGTGAGCCCATGGAGCAGCCCGTCCCCTCTCAGGTGTGAGTTCAGCAGGACTCACCTGAGCTGAGCTCACTGCCATAGATGAGCACCTTGGCCCCGGCACAGGTGAGCCCGTGGACCAGCCCATCCCCTCTCAGGTGTGAATTCAGCAGGACTCACCTGAGCTCACCTGGACTCACCTGAGCTGAGCTCAGCCCCATAGATGAGCACCTTGGCCCCAGCACAGGTGAGGCCGTGGAGCAGCCCGTCCCCTCTCAGGTGAGAGTTCAGCAGGACTCACCTGTCCCCAGCTCAGCCCCATAGATGAGCACCTTGGCCCCGGCACAGGTGAGCCCATGCACCAGCCCGTCCCCTCTCAGGTGTGAATTCAGCAGCGCCGCCTCCACGCCGGCCTTGGCCAGGCCCAGCCACAGCCCCACGAACTCGGGCCTGGACTCCATGAAAATCCCAACCCTGTCCCCAGGTGAGAGCCCCAGGTGCGGGCACAGGTGGGACACGCTGTTGGAAAACTCGTCCAGGTGTCGGAAGGTCCACACAGCGCCCGACGCCGCGTCCACCAGCGCGGCCTTGTCCGGCCGGAGCCGCGCGGTCAGCGAGAACAGCGACGGCACGGAGTGACCGCGGCGACGCTGCCACCACAGACACAACCGGACACGGAGCAGGACCCACAGGCCGCTGGGAAAAATGGGAAATTTGGTTAATTTGGGGGAATTTTGGGGATTTTTTTTGGAATTTTACAGTGAAATTTGGGGATTCCAGAGTGAAATTTGGGTTAAACCAGAGAATTGCCACAGGTTGTGATGGACACAGAGATGGACACAAAGACCAGTGGAGAAAACAGAGAAAAAATGGGAAATTTGGTGAATTCGGGGGAATTTTTGGTGAATTTTTGGGAATTTTAGAGTGAAATTTGGGGGTTTTACACTGAAATTTTGGGGTTTTAGAGTGAAATTGGGGTTAAACCAGAGAATTGCTGCAGGTTGCACCGGACATGGAGCAGGACCCAGAGACTGCTGGAAATAAAGGGGATTTTGGTGAATTTTGGTGAATTTTTGGGGAATTTTTGAGAAATTTATAGTGAAATTTGGGGGTTTTGGAGTGAAATTTGGGATGAAATTGGTCTGAACCCATTGAAAATGGGACTCAACCTGAGAATTGCTGCAGGTTGCGCTGGACACGGAGCAGGACCCAGAGACTGCTGGAAAAAATGGGAAATTTGGTGATTTTTGGGTGAATTTTTGGGGATTTCAGAGTAAAATTTGGGTATTTTGGGGTGAAATTGAGAACAGAGAGGGGACGGAGTGACCGCGGCGACGCTGCCACCACAGAGAGCACCGGACACGGACCAGGACCCACAGGCCGCTGGGAAAAATGGGAAATTTGGTTAATTTGGGGGAATTTTGGGGAATTTTTGGGAATTTTTGAGAAATTTATAGTGAAATTTGGAGATTTTGGAGTGAAATTTGGGGCAAAATTGGGGTTAAACCAGAGAATTGCCACAGGTTGTGCAGACAAGGAGATGGACACAAAGACCGCTGGAAAAAAATGGGAATTTTGGTGAAAATTGGGAAATTTGGTGAATTTTGGTGAATTTTTTGGGGATTTTTGAGAAATTTATAGTGAAATTTGGGGGTTTTACAGTGAAATTTGGGGTAAATTGGGGTTAAACCAGAGAATTGCCGCAGGTTGTGCTGGACACGGAGCAGCACCCACAGACCACTGGAAAAAAAATGGGAATTTTGGGGAATTTTGGTGAATTTTGGGGAATTTTTGGGAATTTTTGAGAAATTTATAGTGAAATTTGGGGGTTTTACAGTGAAATTTGGGGCAAAATTGGGGTTAAACCAGAGAATTGCCGCAGGTTGTGCTGGACACGGAGCAGCACCCACAGACCACTGGAAAAAAAATGGGAATTTTGGGGAATTTTGGGGAATTTTGGGGAATTTTTGGGGAATTTTTGAGAAATTTATAGTGAAATTTGGGAATTTTACAGTGAAATTTAGAGGTTTTCGAGTGAAATTTGGGTATTTTATGGGAATTTTGGTGACTTTGCATAGAAATTTGGAAATGTTGGTGTGAAATTTGGAGATTCATTGGGAATATTGGGGGTTTTGCACTGGAATTTGGGATTTTTGGAGTGAAATTTGTAGATTTTATGGGAATTTTGGGGAATTTGAAGAGAATTTTGGGGATTTTGGAGTGAAATTTGGGGATTTTATGGGAATTTTGGGGAATTTGAAGAGAATTTTGGGGATTTTGGAGTGAAATTTGGGGATTTAATGGGAAATTTAGGGATTTTGGGGTGAATTTTGGGTATTTTGGAGTGAAATCTGGGTATTTTCAGTGAAATTTTGGGGGGTTTTGGAGTTAAATTTGTGGATTTTATGGGGATTTTGGAGTAAATTTGGAGATTTTGGAGTGAAATTTGGAGATTTAATGGCAATATTGGGGATTTTGCAGTGAAATTTTGGGGATTTTAGGAGAGTTTAGGTGGGTTTGCACTGAAATTTTGGGAATTTTTGGAGTGAAATTTGAGGATTTTATGAGAATTTTGGGGGTTTTGCACTGAAATTTGGTGATTTTGGAGTGAATTTTGGGTATTTTATGGGATTTTTGGGCATTTTGGGGTGAAATCTGGGTTTTTTGGGGTGAATTTTGGGTATTTTCGGGTGAATTTTGTGGATTTTTCAGTGAAATTTGTGGATTTTGGGGTGAATTTTGTGTCTTTTCAGTGGATTTTGTGGATTTTGGGGTGAATTTTGGGTATTTTGGGGTGAATTTTGTGTATTTTCAGTGAATTTTGTGGATTTTGGGGTGAAATTTGTGGATTTTGGGGTGAATTTTGTGTCTTTTCAGTGGATTTTGTGGATTTTGGGGTGAATTTTGGGTATTTTGGGGTGAATTTTGTGTATTTTCAGTGAATTTTGTGGATTTTGGGGTGAAATTTGTGGATTTTGGGGTGAATTTTGTGTCTTTTCAGGGGATTTTGTGGATTTTGGGGTGAATTTTGTGTCTTTTCAGTGAATTTTGGGTATTTTGGGATGAATTTTGTGGATTTTTCAGTGAATTTTGTGGATTTTGGGGTGAAATTTGTGGATTTTGGGGTGAATTTTGTGTCTTTTCAGTGGATTTTGGGTATTTTGGGATGAATTTTGTGTATTTTCAGTGGATTTTGTGTATTTTCAGTGAATTTTGTGTCTTTTCAGTGGGTTTTGGTGGATTTGGGCTCGATCGGGCAGAGGCAGGAGCTGGGATCCGAGCCAGGGCAGGATAAATTTATCTCTGCAGCTCCAGCCCAGCCCGGCCTGACCCTGCACCAAAATAAACACAAAAGTCACTTAAAGGGCAACGAAATTCAACTGGAAATGAGTGAATTAATTCAATTTAACTGGGCTGGGATGGGAATTATTCCATTTAAAATAATAAAAATAGAAATAAAAAATAAAAATAGAAATAGAAATAAAAATAGAAATAAAAATAAAAATAAAAAGGAATAAAAATAAAAATAAAAAGGAATAAAAATAAAAATAAAAATAGAAATAAAAATAGAAATAGAAAAAATAAAATAGAAACAAAAATAAAAATAGAAATAAAAATTTTAAAAAATAGGAATAAAAATAAAAATAAATAAAAAATAAAAATAAAAAAGGAATAAAAATAAAAATAGAAATGAAAATAGAAATAAAAATTTAAAAAATAAAATTGAAATAGAAATAAAAAATAAAAAATAAACTAAAATAGAAATAGAAATAGAAATAGAAATAAAATTAAAATAGAAACAAAAATAAAAACAGAAATAAAATAAAAATAGGAATAGGAATAAAAATAAAAATAAAAAAGGAATAAAAATAGAAATAGAAATAGAAATAGAAATAGAAATAGAAATAGAAATAGAAATAAAATAGAAACAAAAATAAAAACAGAAATAAAAATAAAAATAAAGATAGGAATAGGAATAGGAATAAAAATAAAAAAAAAATAAAAAAGGAATAAAAATAGAAATAGAAATAAAAAATTTAAAATTAAAAATATAGAAATAAAATAAAAATATAAATAAAAATTTAAAAATAAAATAGAAATAAAATAAAAAATAAAAATAAAAAGTAAAAAACTTAACCAAAATTAAAATTAAAATAGAAATAGAAACAAAAACTAAAACTTAAAAAAAAAAAATTAAAAAAATTAAAAAATTAAAAGTAAAAATAAATATTAAAAAAATAAAAATAAATATTAAAAAAATAAAAATAACTGAGGGAATTTCCCTTTCCCGTTTATTCCCCCCCACAAAGCCAGGAACTTTTCAATCCCCAAAAAGCTGGAAAAATTCCCAAATTCCCTTTTTTTTCAGCCCTTTGGAGCCCAAATTGTTTTTTGGCAGCGAAAACAGAGGAGCCTTTGAGGGCCCCAAACACAACAAGGGAAATTTGTTTTTCTGGGATTTTGTCCCTTTTGGGGGCAGAAAAGGGGAAAAACCTCCAGGGGATTTTTTGGGGTGAAATTTCAGGGATTTGGGGAATTTCTGGGGGGATTTTTTAGGGGATCCCAAATCCTGGGAGGGGAAAACCCCAAATTTTTTGGGGAAAAAAGGGAAATTTGTGGATTTTTGGAGGCCCAAAATTTGTGGAATTTGGAGGGAAAGAGGATCCCAACCCTGGGGAGGAAAATTCCAAATTTTTTGGGGAAAAAAAAGGGAAATTGTGGATTTTTAGAGACCCAAAATTTGTGGAATTTGGAGGGAAAGGGGGATCCCAATCCCTGAGGAGGGAAATCCCAATTTTGGGGGAAAAAAGGGAAAATCCTGATTTTGGGGGAGTTTAAATCCCTGGAATTGGCAGGGTCGGGTTTGGGGGTTTGGGGTCAGGTTTGGGGTCAAGGCCAGGGGTTTGGGGGCAGGTTTGGGGTCAAAGTCAGGGGTTTAGGGTCAAGGTCAAGGGTTTGGGGTCAGGTTTGGGGGGTTTGGGGTCAGTTTTGGGGTCAGGTTTGAGGGTTTTAGGGTCAGGTTTGGGGTCAGGGTCAGGTTTGGGGTCAGGGTCAGGTTTGGGGTCAGGGTCAGGTTTGGGGTTTTGGGGTCAGGTTTAGAGTCAAGGTCAGGGGTTTGGGGTCAAGGCCAGGGGTTTGGGGTCAGTTTTGGGGGGTTTGGGGTCAGGATTGGGGTTTTGGGGTCAGGTTTAGAGTCAAGGTCAGGAGTTTGGGGTTGAGGTCAAAGTTCAGGCTTGGGGGTCAGGGGATATAGGGGTCAGGGAGGGGACAGAGGGGTCAGGGGACAGAGGGGTCAGTGAAGGGACAGAGGGGTCAGGGAGGGGACAGAGGGGTCACAGAGGGGTCACAGGGGGGACAGAGGGGTCACAGGGGTCACAGTGGGGTCAGGAGAGGATAGAGGAGTCATGGTGGCTCAAAGTGGCATCACCAGTGGGTCCTGCCCGGTGTCCCCTTTCTGTCCTCAACGTCCCCAGTGTCCCCAGTATCCCCAGGGCTGTCCCCAGGGCTGTCCCCAGTGGTGTCCCCAGTGTCCCCAGTGTCCCCAGTGTCCCCAGTGTCCCCAATGGTGTCCCCAATCCCCCATGGTGTCCTCGGTCACTCACCGCAGGTCCCGGGGTCCCGTTCTCAGCAGTAACCAGAGGATTCTCCACCCGGCCCCGGCCAGGCCCAGCCCCAGGGCTGTCCCCAGTGTCCCCAGTGTCCCCAGTGGTGTCCCCAGTGGTGTCCCCAGTGTCCCCAGTGTCCCCAGTGATGTCCCCAGTCCCCTCAGTGACTCACCGCAGGTCCCGGGGTCCCGTTCTCAGCAGTAACCAGAGGATTCTCCACCCGGCCCCGGCCAGGCCCAGCCCCAGGGCTGTCCCCAATGTCCCCAGTGTCCCCAATGTCCCCAATGGTGTCCCCAATAACTCACCGCAGGTCCCGGGGCCCGGTTCTCAGCAGTAACCAGAGGATTCTCCACCCGGCCCCGGCCAGGCCCAGCCCCAGGGCCGCGGCCCCGCTGCAGCCCCAGGGGGCCCCGAGCAGCCGCAGCAGCCCCAGGGACACCAGGGACAGGACACACAACACCGGGACACGCATCCTGCGGGAATCACCGGGACTGCACCGGGACTGCACCGGGATTAACCGGGATTGGACCGGGATTGGACCGGGACTGCACCGGGATTAACCGGGACTGGACCGGGATTAACCGGGAATAACCGGGGAGAAACTCGGATTGAACCGGGAATGGACCAGGAGAAACGGGGATTGGACCGGGGAGAACCGGGGGAGAAACTGGGATTGAACCGGGAATTGAACCGGGATTGGACCAAGAGAAACGAGGACTGAACCACGGACAACTGGAGAGAAACGGGGATTGGGCCGGGACTGAACCGCGGACTGAACCAGGAGAAACCTGGATTAGACCAGGACTGAACCAGGAATAACCGAGGATTGAACTGGGGGAAAATGGGGATAGAACCGGGGATAGAACCGGGGATTGAACCGGGGATTGAACCGGGGATAGAACCGGGGATTGAACCGGGGATAGAACCGGGGATTGAACCAGGACTGAACCGGGAGACACAGGGACTGAACCAGGGACAACTGGACAGAAACAGGGATTGAACCGGGACTGAACCGGGGACTGAACCAAAGACTGGACCGGGGACTGAACCAAAGACTGGACCGGGGATTGAACCGGGGAGAAATAGGGATTGGACCGGGACTGAACCGGGACTGAACCGGGACTGAACCGGGACTGAACCGGGACTGAACCGGGGGGAAACAGACACTAAACCGGGGACTGAACCCGCAGATCGAACCGGCAGAAACGGGGACTGAACCGGGACTGAACCGGGGATTGAACCGGGGATTGAACCGGGGAGAAATGGGGATTGAACCGGGACTGAACCCGGGAATAATCGGGGATTGAACTGGGGAAAACGGGGATTGAACCGGGAGAAACCGGGATTAGACCAGGACTGAACCGGGACTGAACCGGGACTGAACCGGGGATTGAACCGGGGAGAAATGGGGATTGAACCGGGACTGAACCCGGGAATAATCGGGGATTGAACTGGGGAAAACGGGGATTGAACCGGGACTGAACCGGGAGAAACCGGGATTAGACCAGGACTGAACCGGGACTGAACCGGGACTGAACCGGGGATTGAACCGGGGACAAACTGGGATTGAACTGGGGATTGAACCGGGAACGGGATGGGGGAACAACCGGGAATTACCGGGAAAACCGGGAAGAATCGGCAATTTAACCGGGAACGAGAATGGAGAACGGCCGGGAATTACCGGGAATAACCGGGAATAGCGGGACTGGGGGACAGCCAGGAATAACGGGGACTTGTTAGGGGAATAACAGAGAATAACCCGGAATAACACCGAGAATAACCGGGAACGGCACGGGGAAACGGCTGAGAATAACCGGGAACCACCGGGAATAACGGGGACTTGATAGAGAAACAACAGGGAATAACCTGGAATAACCGAGACACCGGGAATAACCGGGAATAACCGGTAACGGGACGGGGGAAGCGAAACCGCGATGGGGAAGGGGGAACTCGGAGCTGCGGGAGCGGGGACGGGGCTGAGGGGCCGGCCTGGGGCTCCCTGAGGGACCCGGGATGGGGCTGAGGGGCCGGCCTGGGGCTGAGGGGCCGGCCTGGCGCTCCGGGGCCAGTTTGGGGCTTCTTGCGGGATCCGGGACGCTGCTCCGGGGCCGGTTCAGGCCTCAGCGTTGGCTCCGGGGTCGGTTCGGGGCTGTCGGGGCAGGTTTGGGGCTCATTTCGGGTCTCCGGGGCCGCTCCGGGTGCGAGGCCTCCCCGGGGCCCTCTGGCCGCTCCCGCCCCGCCGCTCTGGCCCTCAGGACAGGCCACGCCCCCTGGGGCGGGGTTTTGGGAGAACAACGCGTTTCTATTGGTTGGCAGCGCGGATGGCGGCAGCTGATTGGGTGAGGCGAGGGGCGGGAAAAGGAGGATGGGTCAGGGTTGGGAAGGGGGCGGGGTTATGCAAATAAAGGGAGGGGCTAACGGAGCCACGCCCATGCGGTGTTGGCGCCCCCTGGCGGGGGGAGGAGGGCGCGGGAATTCTCCAGGTTTGGGGACCCCCAAATTCGGACCCCCCAAAAATCGGGACTCCTCCAAAATCGGGACCCTCCAAAATCGGGACCCCCGAAATCGAGAACCCCAAAATCGGGAACCCCAAAATAGAGACCCCTCCCAAAATAGGGATCCCCAAATCGGGACCTTCAAAATTGGAACGCCCCTGAAATCAGGACCCCCAAAAATCGGGACCCCTCCAAAAATCGGGATCCCCAAACCGAGAGCTCCCCAAAGTCGGGACTCCCCCAAATCGGGACCCCCAAAATCGGGACCCCAATAATCGGGACTCCCAAAAAATCGAGAACTCCAAAATCGAGACCAACATCGGGACCCCCAAAATAGGGACTCCCCCAAAAATTGGGAAACCCAAAATCGGGAACCCCGAAATCGGGATCCTCAAAATTGGAACCCACCCCCCAAAATCGGGACCTCTCCAGGTCTGGGACCCCAAACCTGGACCCCAAAGCCCTGGAACCCCCCCCAAAACCGGGACCCCCTCCTGGGACCCCCATGGCCTGGGGACCCCAAAACCCCAAAACCGGGATCCCCCAAACTGGGACCCCACCACCCAGGACCCCCTCCCCACAAACTCCAAAACCCGGACCCCCTCCCGGGACCCCCCAAAAACGAAAACCCCACAGCCCTGAGACCCCCCGGGACCCCAAAACCAGGACCCCAAACCGGGACCCCACAAGAAACCAAAACCCCAAGACCCCGGGATTCCCATGGCCTTGGGGACCCCAAAACCAAAACCCCAAAACCGGGACCCCCGGGACTTTGGGGACCCCAAAACCAGGGCCCTAAAATCGGGATCCCCCAAAACCCCAAAACCTCGGGGCTCCCCGACTTTGGGGACCCCAAACCCAAAACCCCAAAACTTCAGGCCCCCCATGGCCTTGGGGACCCCAAAACCAAAACCCCACAGCCCTGGGACCCCCGGAACCTTGGGGACTCCAAAAATCCCAAAACCCCAAAACTTCAGGACCCCCATGGCTTTGGGGACCCCAAAACCCCGGGACCCCCAAACCCCCAAAACCCCGGGACCCCAAAACCCCAAAACCTCAGGACCCCGGGACCTTGAGGACCCCAAACCCAAAACCCCAAACCCCTGGGACCCTCGAGACTTTGGGGACCCCAAAACCAGGACCCCAAACCGGGACCCCCAAAAACCCAAAACCCCAAAACCTCGGGACTCCCCGACCTTGGAGACCCCACACCCAAAATCCCAAAACCTCAGGCCCCCGTGGCTTTGGGGACCCCAAACCCAAAACCCCACAGCCCTGGGACCCCCGGGACCTTGGGGACCCCAAAAATCCCAAAATCTCAAAACTTCAGGACCCCCATGGCTTTGGGGACCCCAAAACCCCGAGACCCCCATGGCTTTGGGGACCCCCAACCCAGGACCCCAAAACCGGGACCCCCAAACCCCCAAAACCTCGGGACCCTCAGGACTTTGGGGACCCCAAACCCAGGACCCCAAAATCAGGATCCCCCCAAAACCCCAAAACCTCGAGACCCCTCCCCCACCCCTCCGGCCCCTCCCCCACCCCTGCCCCTCCCCCACCCCGCGGTCAATCCGATTACCCCAAATCCCAAATAAATCCCAAATAAATCCCAAATCCCAAACCCGCGCTCGCTCCGGCCCCAGACACGACCCCGGGGGGGCTCCGCCCTTTATTTCCTTTATTTTGGGATTTTCTTTCATTTTTGGGGCTTTTCCAGCCCCTTCTGGGGGGGTTCTGTTTCTTTTTGGGGTTTCCCTTCTTTTTTGTGGGGTTTTCTTCCTTTTGTTTTGGGGTTTCCAGCCCTTTTTAGGGGTTCACATCCCTTTATTTTGGGGGTTTGAATCCCCATCTTGGGGCTTCCATTCCTTTTTTTAGGTTTTCCATCACTTTTGGGGGTTTTCCAGCCCTTTTTTTGAGGTTTCCACCCCTTTTTTAGGGTTTTCCCTTCCTTTTTGGGGCTTTTCCAGCCCTTTTTTGGGCTACCCTAAAAATTCCCATTTTTTAAGGCTACCCTCCCCCATTTTTAACCCTAAAAACCCCGGATATTTTCCCCCCAACTCCCCTATTTTCCCCCCTATTTTTCCCCCCAACTCCCCCTTATTTTTCCCCTATTTTCCCCCCAATCCCCCCTGTATTTTCCCCCCAAATCCTCCCATTTCCCCCATTATTCCCCCTATTTTTCCCCTTATTCCCCCCCTATTTCCCCCCATTTTCCACTTATTTTCCCCCCTATTTTCCCCCAACCCTTCCTATATTTCCTCCTATTTTCCCCCCAAATCCCCCCTATTTCCCCCCCAAATCCCCCCTATTTTCCTCCCATTTCCCCTTATTTTCCCCCCTATTTCCCCCCTATAATCCCCTTTATTTCCCCCTAAATCCCCCTATTTATCCCCCTATTTTTCCCCCCAACTCCCCCCTATTTTCCCCTCAATTTCCCCAAAAATTCTCCCTATTTTCCCCCCTATATTTTCCCCCAAATTCCCCCTATTTCTCCCCCTATTTCCCCCCATATTCCCCCCAATTCCCCCTATATCCCCCTATTTTCTCCCCTATTTTTCCCCCATATTCCCCCAAAACCCCCTATTTTCCCCCAACCCCCTATTTCCCCCTAAATCCCCCCTATTTTTCCCCCAAATCCCGCCTATTTCCCCCTATTTTCCCCCAACTTCTCCCTATATTCCCCCCTATTTCCCTCATTTTCCCCAACTTCCTCCTATTTTTCCCCCTATTTTTAACCCTAAAAACTCCCACTTCTAACCCTAAAACCCCCACTTTCAACCCCATTTTCTACTCTAAAAAAAAAAAAAAAAAAAAAAAAAAAAAAAAAAAAAAAAAAAAAAAAAAAAAAAAATTTTCCCCATTTTTAACCCTTAAAACCCCGGATATTTTTCCCCAAGCCGCTTTATTTTTCCCCCCTATTTTCCCCCCAAATCCCCCCTGTATTTTTCCCCTCTATATTCCCCTAAATCCCCCCTATTTTTTCTCCCTATTTCCCCCCAAAATCTCCCTATTTTCCCCCCAAATCCCCCTATTTCCCCCCCTATTTTCCCCCCAAATCCCCCCTGTATTTTCCCCCCATTTCTCCCCCTATATTTTCCCCCAACTCCTCCTATTTTCCCCCTATTTTTAACCCTAAAAACTCCCCATTTTTAGCCCTAAAAACCCCGGATTTTTTCCCCAAGCCCCCTTATTTTTTCCCCCTATTTTCCCCCAACTCCCCCCTGTATTCCCCTATTTCTCCCCCTATTTTTCCCCTATTTCTCCCCCTATTTCTCCCCCTATTTCCCCCTATTTTTCCCCTATTTTTCCCCATATTTCCCCCCATTTCCCCCCATATTTCCCCCCCATATTTCCCCCCATGGCGTGGTCGCTGTTCTCGGGCCGGTCCCTGCTGTTTCCCCGCTCGGGTCTCCGCCTGGACACGGAGCGGGAGCTGCGGGCGGCGCTGGAGAACCGCCTGCTCCTGCTGCTCTTCTCGGCGCCGCGCTGCCCGCGCTGCCGCGGGTTCGAGCCCCGCCTGCGCCGCTTCTGGCGCCGCCTCACCGACCCGGCCTGCGTGGAGCGGCCCCAGCAGGTGCGCCTGGTCTACCTGGGCCAGGACAGGTGCGAGCGGGAGCACAGCAAATACCTGAGCAACGTGCCCCGGACATGGATGGCGCTGCCCTACGGGGACCAGCTCGCCAGGTGAGGACACCTATGGCAGGTGGGGACAGGTGGAGACACCTATGGCAGGTGAGGACAGGTGGAGACACCTATGGCAGGTGGGGACAGGTGGAGACACCTATAGCAGGTGGGGACAGGTGGGAGAGGTGAGGATGGATGGGGACAGCTTTGGAAAGTGAGGGACAGGTGGAGACACCTATGGTAGGTGAGGAACAGGTGTGACAGGTGAGGGAGGACAGGTGGGACAGGTGAGGACAGGTGGGACAGGTGAGGGAGGACAGGTGTGACAGGTGAATACAGGTGGGACAGGTGAGGACAGGTGAGGGAGGACAGGTGTGACAGGTGAATACAGGTGGGACAGGTGGGGATGGGAGAAAAGGAGTGGAACAAGTGGGGACACTTTTAGTAGGTGAGGGACAGGTGGGGATGGGTGGGGACACCTTCGGTAGGTGAGGGACAGGTGGGACAGGTGAGCACAGGTGGGGACAGGTGAGCACAGGTGGGGACAGGTGAGCACAGGTGGGGACAGGTGGGGACACCTTTGGAAGGTGAGGGGCAGGTGGGGATGGGAAGGATGGATGGATGGGACCCCCCATTTCCCCCGTATTTTCCCCATTTTCCCCATTTCTCCATTTTCTTCCCGTTTCCTCCATTTCCCCATTTCCCCATTATTTTCCCCCTTTTTTCCCTATTTTTTTTTTCCTTTTTCCCCCATTTCCCCCTATTTTTTTCCATTTCCCCCCATTATTTCCCCCATTATTCCCCCCATTTCCCCCATCATTCCCCCATCATTCCCCCATCATTTCCCATATTTCCCCATCATTTCCCCTATTTCCCCAGTGACCTGTCTGCCCGTTTCGGGGTGTCGGAACTCCCCACCGTGGTGGTCCTGGCCCCCAGCGGGGCCGTTCCATTTCCCCCATTATTCCCCCATTATCTCCCATATAATTTCCCCTATATTTCCCCCATTATTTCCCATTATTTTCCCATATTTCCCATTATCCCCACAGTGACCTGTCTGCCCGTTTCGGGGTGTCGGAGCTGCCCACTGTGGTGGTGATGTTCCATTTCCCATCATTTCCCCTATTTCCCCAGTGACCTGTCTGCCCGTTTCGGGGTCTCAGAGCTCCCGGCTGTGGTGGTCCTGGCCCCCAGCGGGGCCGTTCCATTTCCCAATATTTCCCCCATTATCTCCCATATCATTTCCCCCATTATTTCCCATCATTTCCCCTATTTCCCATTATCCCCACAGTGACCTGTCTGCCCGTTTCGGGGTCTCGGAACTCCCCACCGTGGTGGTCCTGGCCCCCAGCGGGGCTGTCCTGGTCCCCAACGCGGTGCAGGAGATCGCGGCCTCGGGGGACTCGGGCCCCTCGTGTTTCCAGGCCTGGCGGGAGGCGGCCGAGCTGCTGGACAGGAACTTCCAGGAGCGCGAGGACAGCGAGAGGTCGGTGCCCCGCAGCCTCACCGAGCCCCTCCGCAGGCTCAAATACAGAATATGGGACCAGGAGCAGGAGGAGGAGGAACAGGAGTAGAGCATTGGGTCCGAAATCCCAACAGTTTTTCCACAAAAAAATAAACGAGAGAAGAGAAAGAGGATCCAAAATCCCGTTGGTTTCCCCAAAAAATGACGATGGAGGAGGAGGAGAAGGAAGAGGAGAAGGAAGAGGAGGAGGAGAAGGAGGAACAGGAGTAGAGCATTGGGTCAGAAATCCCAACAGTTTTCCACAAAAAAATAAACGAGAGAAGAGGAAGAGGATCCAAAATCCCGTTGGTTTCCCCAAAAAATGACGATGGAGGAGCAAGAGAAGGAAGAAGAGGAGGAGGAGAAGGAGGAAGAGGAATGGGAGTAGAGGATTGAACCCAAAATCCCGTCAGTTTTCCCAAAAAATAAATGAAAGAAGAGGAGGAGGAAGAGGAAGAGGAATGGATCCAAAAATCCCAGTTTTCCCCCCAAAAAAATGAGGAAGGAGAGATAGGAAAAGGAGGAGGAAGAGGATCGGATCCAAAATCCCATTGTTGGTTTTCTCCAAAAAAATCGAGAAGGAGGAGAAGGAGGAGGAAGAGAAAAGGATCCAAAATCCTGTTGGTTTCTCCCCAAAAAATGAGGGAAAAGGAGGAGGAAGAAGATGAGAACCAAGAGCAGTGGATGGGATCCAAAATCCCAGCAGTTTTCACCAAAAAAATGAGGGAAGAGGAAGAGGAGGAAGGAGAGGAGGAGGAGGAAGAGGATTGAATCCGAAATCCCAGAAGTTTTCCACAAAAAAATGAGAGAGGAGGAAGAAAAGGAGGAGGAAGAGGATTAGATCTGAAATCCCATCAGTTTTCCCCCCAAAAAATAAGGAAGGAGGAGGAGGAAGAGGATCCAAAATCCTGTTGGTTTCCCCCAGAAAAAATGAGAGAGGAGGAGGAGGAGGAAGAGGACCAAGAGTAGTGGATGGGATCCAAAATCCTGTTGGTGTCCACAAAAAAATGAGAGAGGAGGAAGAAAAGGAGGAAGAGGAACAGATCCAAAATCCCGTCAGTTTTCCCCAAAAAAATAAACGAGGGAGGAGGAAGAGGATTGGATCCAAAATCCTGTCCATGTTCCCAAAAAAATGAGGGAGGAGGAAGATGAAAAGGAGGAAGAGGAAGAGGATCGGATCTGAAATCCTGTTGGTTTTCCCCAAAAAAATTAGGGAGGAGGAAGAGGAACGGGAGTAGAGGATTGGGTCAGAAATCCCGCCAGTTTTCCCCAAAAATTAAACAAGACAAGAGGAAAAGGAGGAAGAGAATTGGATCCTAAATCCCGGCAGTTTTCACCCAGAAAATGAGGGAAGAGGAAAAGAGGAAGAGGAACGGGAGCAGTGGATCGGATCCAAAATCCCCTTGGTCTTCCCCAAAAAAAAAAAAAAACCAAGGGAAGAGGAGGAAGAGAAGGAGGAAGAAGAGGATTAGATTTTGAAATCCCATCAGTTTTCCCCCAAAAAATGATAATGGAGGAGGAAGAGAAAAAGGAGGAGGAGGAAGAGGATTGGATCTGAAATCCTGACAGCTTTTCCCAAAAAAACAATGATGGAGGAGGAGGAAGAGGAGGAGGAGGAGAAGGAGGAACAGGAGTAGAGGGTTGGGTT